>NC_057801.1:235318838-235332096 GCF_018294505.1 Triticum aestivum
CCCTCCCGATGAACAGGACCCCCGTTTTGACCGTAGCACTCCAACACAAGTCCGTTTCGTCCGTTTTGCGGTACGCCACACCCCTCCCGATCAACAGGACCCCCGTTTCGACCGTAGGAGGTCCGTTTCGTCTGTTTTGCGGTACGCCACACCCCTCCCGATCAACAGGACCCCCGTTTCGACCGTAGGAGGTCCATTTCCTCCGTTTTGCGGTACGCCACACCCCTCCCGATCAACAGGATCCCGTTCGGAACGTAGGAGGTCCGTTTCCTCCGTTGTGCGGTACGCCAGGCCTTGTTTCCATCGCCTGTTCCGTCCAAGCCCTCCCGATGAACACGACCATGCATTCCGTTCTGACCTAGCCGGTTGGCTCCCACGCGTTTCCTTGCCTCCCGATGAACACGACGCATTCCGTTGCCTCCCCATGAACATGACGCATTCCGTTGCCTCCCCATGAACACGACGACGACGCTGTTTCTTCGTTCCGACCCAGCCATGTACACGAGCCCTGGCTGTACATATGCGCGAGTAGGCGTTCGAGACCCCGCCCATATGTACACATACGTGGCCGTATTTTCTTTCTTGCACCCTGGCCGCTGTATGTACATGTACATGCTACGTGCGCGCCTCTACTACGACACGTACGTGCCTCTACTACGACACATGCGCGTCTCTAGTATATATGTACGTACACGTTCGCGACTAGAATGACAACGCTACGTACGCTTCGACCAGGTGGGTCCCGACTGTCAGGCACTTCCTTGCCTGCGAAGATGTAGCTGGTGGGTCCCAGCAGTCAGGGGGGCGAATCGTTTTTTTGTCCAGACGGACTTCCTTGCATGCGAAGATGTAGCTGGTGGGTCCCAGCAGTCAGGGGGAAACATTTTTTTCGCGAAATACGGTGGCCCGTCCGGTGGGTCCCCGCTGTCAGATGGAGGAATAATTATTTTGTGCGTAATAAGGAGGCACTTCCTTGCTATGGCCGTGGACCCAGCTGTCAGCCTCTCCACGTACAGTCCACGTCCGATGGAAGCCGTTCCTTGACCATGTTGACCACGCCGCGCCGAGAGCACCAGGGCGGTGGACGACGGCGAGGCCTATGAAGGGGACGACGTGGAGCCGGGGAAGACGCGGCAGTGGATGCCCACGCGTAGAGGAGTACGAGGGTTAACTGGTTTGCTGCGGTGTGAGGTTGCCGTCGCTGCAGAATAACAGGAGGTATGGGTGAGTAGAGGGATGGCCTGGCTAGCGGTGGGAGTAGTAGGGGGCGGTGAGGCCTCCGCCGCATCGCAGCCGGCCACGGGAGGCAGGAGCACGAGGCACGACCGGCGCTGGTTTGGGCGGCTGGAGCAAGAAGACCATAGGTTGAAGAAGCACTACGGCCATTGGATGGACATCGTACGGTCACTGGAGCTAGAATCGTGCATATTGACTAAGTTGACAAAGCCCTCCGTCTCCGTGAACTTAGTAGGCCCACAAGTCAGCCTGCCACTATACTGGGTCCCAGCTAACAGGGGGAGTATTCATTTTTTTTGTGCGTAATAAGGAGGCACTTCCTTGCGTGCGAAGATATAGCTGGTGGGTCCGAGCTATCAGTGGCGTGATACGTATCCAACGTATCTATATTTTTTGATTGTTCCATGCTATTATATTACCCCTTTTGGATGTTTATGGGCTTTATTATTCACTTTTATATCATTTTTGGGACTAACCTATTAACCGGAGGCCCAGCCCATATTGCTATTTTGTTGCCTGTTTAAGTATTTCGAAGAAAAGGAATATCAAACGGAGTCCAAACGGAATGAAACCCTCGGCATCGTGATTTTTTGGAAGAATATCATCCTGGAGGCTTGGATATCAAGTTAGAAGACACTCGAGGAGCCCAGGAGATAGGGGGCGCCCCCCCTACAGGGCGCGGCCCCCTGTCTCCTGGACCCCTCGAGCACCCCCCGACCGACTTATTTCGCCTATATAAGCCTACGTACCCTAAAAACATCGAATATGAAGATAGATCGGGAGTTCCGCCACCGCAAGCCTCTGTAGCCACCAAAAACCTCTCGGGAGTCCGTTCCGGCACCCTGCCGGAGGGGGAACCCATCACCGGTGGCCATCTTCATCATCCCGGCGCTCTCCATGACGAGGATGGAGTAGTTGACCCTCGGGTCTGAGGGTATGTACCAGTAGCTATGTGTTTGATCTCTCTCTCATGTTCTCTCTATGGCACGATCTTGATGTATTGCGAGCTTTGCTGTTATAGTTGGATCTTATGATGTTTCTCCCCCTCTACTCTCTTGTGATGAATTGAGTTTCCCCTCTTGAAGTTATTTTATCAGATTGAGTCTTTATTTGAGAACACTTGATGTATGTCTTGCCGTGTTTATCTGTGGTGACAATGGGATATCACGTGCCACTTGATGTATGTTTTGGTGACCAACTTGCGGGTTCCGCCCATGAACCTATGCATAGGGGTTGGCACACGTTTTCTTGACTCTCCGGTAGAATCTTTGGGGCACTCTTTGAAGTACTTTTACGTTGGTTGGATGAATCTGAGATTGTGTGATGCATATCATATAATCATGCCCACGGATACTTGAGGTGACAATGGAGTATCTAGGTGACATTAAGGTTTTGGTTGATTTGTGTCTTAAGGTGTTATTCTAGTACGAACTCTTTTATAGATCGATCCGAAAGAATAACTTTGAGGTGGTTTCGTACCCTACCATAATCTCTACGTTTGTTCTCCGCTATTAGTGGCTTTGGAGTGACTCTTTGTTGCATGTTGAGGGATTGTTATATGATCTATCTATGTTATTATTGTTGAGAGAACTTGCACTAGTGAAAGTATGAACCCTAGGCCTTGTTTCCTATCATTGCAATACCATTTACGCTCACTTTTACCATTAGTTACCTTGTTGTTTTTATTATTTCAGATTACAAAAACCTATATCTACCATCCATATTGCACTTGTATCACCATCTCTTCGCCGAACTAGTGCACCTATACAATTTACCATTGTATTGGGTGTGTTGGGGACACAAGAGACTCTTTGTTATTTGGTTGCAGGGTTGTTTGAGAGAGACCATCTTCATCCTACGCCTCCCACGGATTGATAAACCTTAGGTCATCCACTTGCGGGAAATTTGCTACTGTCCTACAAACCTGTGCACTTGCAGGCCCAACAACGTCTACAAGAAGAAGTTGCGTAGTAGACATCAAGCTCTTTTCTGGCGCCGTTGCCGGGGAGGTGAGTGCTTGAAGGTATATCTTTAGATATTGCAATCGAATCTTTTTGTTTCTTGTTTTATCACTAGTTTAGTTTATAAAAGAAAATTACAAAAAAATGGAGTTAAGTTTGTCTCATACACTTCATCTTTTTAATATCTTTCGTGAGAATGATGGAAAGGAAAATTGTGCTCAAGTGCTTGAAGAAGAATGCTTTAAAATATTTGGTACTAGATCTTTGTATGATGAGCATGATTTCAATGTTGTTAGTTTGAATTCCTTGAATATCCATGATGCTAATGATATGAAAGAGCCCAAGCTTGGGGAAGCTATGTTTGATAAGGATGAAATATTTGAGAATATATTTGCTGAAATTAATGTTTGTCCCAAACTTGGGGATGCTATGTTTAGTGAAGATGATATCTTTAGCATCCCAAGTTTTGATATGCAAAGTTGTTATGATGATAGCATGCCTCCTACCTATGATGATTATATTGATGAAAGTGGGTTCGGAAGAGTGTCAACTTTAGGAAGTAGTGATCCCACTATTTTGGAGGATGTTGAATTTTATTGTGATGAATACGAAAGTGGATTTGGAAGAGTGTCAACTTTATTTAGTGATTCCACTATCTTGGGAGAAGTTTCAATCAATTATGATGAGAACGAAGTTGCTACTTATGATGATTATTGTGATGAAACTTATGCTATAAAAAGTAGTGATGATTATATTTACAAATCTTGTCATGATTATGATTACCCTTTTTCTGAACATTACTCCTTTAATGTGGAAACAATTTTTAGTGTTCAAGTCTCTTATGATACTCCCACTATTCCGAATGAGAAGAATTTTGCTTATGTGGAGAGTAGTAAATTTTCTATGCTTGTAGATCATGAAAAGAATGCTTTAGGTGCTGGTTATATTGTTGAATTCATTGATGATGCTACTGAAAATTATTATGAGGGAGGAACATATGCTTGTAGGAATTGCAATAATGTCAAGTTTCCTCTCTATGTGCTTCAAGTTTTGAACCTATGCTTGTTTTACCTTCCTATGCTAGTTAAATATTGTTCCCATAAGTTGTTTGCTCACAAAATCCCTATGCATAGGAAGTGGGTTAGACTTAAATGTGCTAGTCATATGCTTCATGATGCTCCCGTTATGTTTCAATTCTTATCTTTTATGTGAGCATCATTATCACCATCATGCCTAGCTAGAAAGGCATTAAAGAGCGCTTGTTGGGAGACAACCCATTATTTATCCTTACTATTTTTGTGTGTCCACATGATTATGCTACTATAGTAATCATGTTTTATAGCTTTTGTTTCAATAAAGTGCCAAGTAAGACCTTTAGGATAGCTTACAGTGATAGTTGTGTTGATCCTGCTGGAAATCAGAAACTTTTTCACCCAGTAAATTAGTTTTTTTAATTCACAAAAACGTGCTTCGGATCTGATTCTTTTTTCTCTGGATTGGTCCACAAATTTCTTAGGACTTCCTAATTTGGTAGGATTTTTGGAGTTCAGAAGTATACGTTTGATACATATTACTACAGACTGTTCTGTTTTTGACAGATTCTGTTTTCTATGTGTTGTTTCCTTATTTTGATGAATCTATGGCTAGTATTAAGTGGTATGAACCATAGAGAAGTTGGAATACAGTATATATTACACCAATATGAATTTAGAATGAGTTCATTGTAGTACCTAAGTGGTGGTTTTATTTTCTTATACTAACGGAGCTTACGAGTTTTCTGTTGAGTTTTGTGTTGTGGAGTTTTCAAGTTTTGGGTAAGGATTCGATGGACTATGGAATAAGGAGTGGCAAGAGCCTAAGATTGGGGATGCCCAAGGCACCCCAAGGTAATATCCAACGATAGGGCTGGAAAAAAAGCTCGAAGCTCGCGAGCTAAACAAGTAGCTCGAGACTCAGCTCGAATCGACTCGAACTCGAAGAATAACGAGTCGAGCCGAGCTTTAGTTTAAGATCGTTTATAGACCAAGTTAAATCAGCCAATCTCACAAGTACTCGCATAACTCGTTAGGCTCGATACAATAGATCAGCCACTCCCAATACAAAGAAAGATCAACCACTAAACAACCTACGTCCCAGGTGCACAACCCAAGGCCAAGCAGTTTAAGGCCTAACCTCCTAGGAGACTCACGCGTTACAAGAAAATTACAATTATATAGTGATATATATGTTTAATATATACATAATAATTTCTATCATATTTGAGGGCTTTATGTTTATATCTTAAACGAGCTTAACAAGCTAAACGAGCTAGCTCGTGAGTTATACGAGTCGAGCCAATCTTGGGTTTGAGCTCGTTATAGTAACGAGTCGAGTCGAGCTAGCTCGTTAACAAAATGAGCTCTAGCGAGTCGAGCCGAGCTGGCTCGACTCGGCTCGAATTCCAGCCCCATCCAAGGACAACCAAGAGCCTAAGCTTGGGGATGCCCCGGAAGGCATCTCCTCTTTCGTCTTCGTTCATCGGTAACTTTACTTGGAGCTATATTTTTATTCACCACATGATATGTGTTTTGCTTGGAGCGTCATTTTATTTTGTTAATATTTGCTTGATGTTATTTATAATAATGTTTCGCATCTTTAAATTCAATAAAAAAGTCAAGGATAGCCTTTGCCATGCTTATTTTGCTACTATACATGTTGCTGTTTGAAAACAGAAATTTTACCGCTGTTTTAAAAATTCCCTAGAAAAGTCAGAGCATAATATAATGTTGAAACCTTTTGAATAATGAGCTCTGATAAATTTACTACAGTGGTAATTTTATTTCATAATTTTTGGAGTTAGGTAAGTATGATGAATCTTGCATTCTTTACAGACTGTACTGTTTTGGCAGATCGCTGTTATGGTTGCATTGTTTGCATATGTTTGCTTGTTTAATGATTCTATTTGAGGATGGGAGTATTAAATATGCAGAGGCATTTAGTATGCAACATTGAATAATAATTTTAGTTATTTGTTACAGTAGAAAATGATAAGGTTTTGCATTCGTTTAGACTAACCTATCTCACGAGTTCTTGTTGAGTTTGGTGTGGATGAAGCTTTTGATAAAAAAAAGAAACCATGATATGAGGGAATTAAGGAGACACAAAATTTCAAGCTTGGGGATGCCCAAGGTACCCCAAGATAATATTTCAATAAGTCTCAAGCATCTAAGCTCGGGGATGCCCCCGTAGGCATCCCACCTTTCTTCTTCAACAACTATCGGTTAGTATCGGTTGAGCCTAAAGTTTTTGCTTCTTCACATGAGTTGTGCTATCCTTGCAATTTATTTTGTTTTGCTTGTTGTTTGATTAGAGTATCAATATCTGAAATTCTTTATTGAGAGAGAGTCTTCATATAGTTACATAATTATTTAGCTACTCATTGTTCTTCACTTATATCTTTTTGGAGTAGTTTGTCATTTGCTCTAGTGCATCACTTATATCCTTTAGAGCACGACAGTGGTTATATTTTGTAGAAATTGCTAGTCTCTCATGCTTCACTTATATCTTTTTGAGAGTCTTTTAGAACAGCATGGTATTTTCTATGGTTACAAATTTGGTCCTAGAATGATGAGCATCCAAGTTGGGTATAATAAAAACTATCATAGAAAGTGAATTGGATGCTATGATCAATTTGATGCTTGATAATTGTTTTGAGACATGGAGGTAGAGATGTTAAAGTCATGCTAGTTGGGTGATTATGGATTTAAAGAATGCTTGTGTTGAAGTTTGTGATTCCCTTAGCATGCACGTATGGTGAACCGCTTTGTGATGAAGTTGGAGCACAATTTTATTTATTGATTGTCTTCCTTATGAGTGGCGGTCGGGGACGAGTGATGGTATTTTCCTACCAATATATCCCCCTAGGAGCATGCACGTAGTGCTTTGGTTTTTGATGACTTCTAGATTTTTGCAATAAGTGCATGAGTTCTTTTGACTAACGTTGAGTCCATGGATTATACGCACCCTCACCCTTCCATCATTGCTAGCCTCTCTTGTGCCGCGCAATTTTCGCCGGTACCATACACCCACCATATACCTTCCTCAAAACGGCCACCATACCTACCTATTATGGCATTTCCATAGCCATTACGAGATATATTGCCATGCAACTTTCCACCGTTCCGTTCATATGACACGCATCACTTTTGTCATATTGCTCTTTGCATGATCATGTAGTTGACGTTGTATTTGTGGCAAGGACACCTTCATAATTTTCATACATGTCACTCTTGATTCATTGCATATCCCGGTACACTGCCGGAGGCATTCATATAGAGTCATATCTTGTTCTAGCTTTGAGCTATAAATCCATAAAAGTGTGATGATCTTTATTATTAGAGCATTGTCCTAGTGAGGAAAGGATGATGAAGACTATGATTCCCCCACAAGTCGGGATGAGACTTCGGACTTTACAAAAAAAAAAGAAAAAAAAGAAAGAGAAAAAAAGAGAAAGGACAAAAAGAAAAAAAAGAGAGGGCCAAAGAAAAAAAAAAATAAAAATGAGAGAAAAAGAGAGAAGGGACAATGCTACTATCTCTTTTTCCACACATGTGCTTTAAAGTAGCACCATGATCTTCATGATAGAGAGTCTCCTATGTTGTCACTTTCATATACTAGTGGGAAATTTTCATTATAGAACTTGGCTTGTATATTCCAATGATGGGCTTCCTCAAAATGCCCTAGGTCTTCGTGAGCAAGCAAGTTGGATGCACACCCACTTAGTTTCTTTTGTTGAGCTTTCATATATTTATAGCCCTAGTGCATCCGTTGCATGGCAATCCCTACTCACTGACATTGATATCTATTAATGGGCATCTCCATAGCCCGTTGATACACCTAGTTGATGTGAGACTATCTTCTCCTTTTTGTCTTCTCGACAACCACCATTCTACTCCACATATAGTGCTATGTCCATGGCTCACGCTCATGTATTGCGTGAAAGTGAAAGACTTTGAGATTATTAAAGTATGAAACAATTGCTTGGCTTGTCATCGGGGTTGTGCATGATTAAATACTTTGTGTGATGAAGATAGAACAACAACCAGACTATATGATTTTTCAGGGATAACTTTCTTTGGCCATGTTATTTTGAGAAGCCATGATTAATTTGATTAGTATGCTTGAAGTATCACCATTTTCATGTCAATATGAACTTTTATTTTGAATCATTTGGATCTGAACATTCATGCCACAATAAAGAAAATTACATTGAGAATTATGCCAGGTAGCATTCCACATCAAAAATTCTGTTTTTATCATTTACCTACTCGAGGACGAGCAGGAATTAAGCTTGGGGATGCTTGATACGTCTCCAACGTATCTATAATTTTTGATTGTTCCATGCTATTATATTACCCCTTTTGGATGTTTATGGGCTTGATTATTAACTTTTATATCATTTTTGGGACTAACCTATTAACCGGAGGCCCAGCCCATATTGCTGTTTTATTGCCTATTTCAGTATTTTGAAGAAAAGGAATATCAAACGGAGTCCAAACGGAATGAAACCTTCGGCATCGTGATTTTTTGGAAGAATATCATCCTGGAGGCTTGGAGATCAAGTCAGAAGACCCTCGAGGAGCCCAAGTGATAGGGGGACGCCCCCCCCTACAGGGCGCGGCCCCTGTCTCGTGGACCCCTCGAGAACCCCCCGACCGACTTCTTTCGCCTATATAAGCCTACGTACCCTAAAAACATTGAATATGAAGATAGATCGGGAGTTCCGCCGCTGCAAGCCTCTGTAGCCACCAAAAACCTCTCGGGAGTCCGTTCCGGCACCCTGCCGGAGGGGGAACCCATCATCGGTGGCCATCTTCATCATCCCGGCGCTCTCCATGATGAGGAGGGAGTAGTTGACCCTCGGGTCTGAGGGTATGTACCAGTAGCTATATATTTGATCTCTCTCTCTCTCATGTTCTCTCTATGGCACGATCTTGATGTATCGCGAGCTTTGCTGTTATAGTTGGATCTTATGATGTTTCTCCCCCTCTACTCTCTTGTGATGAATTGAGTTTCCCCTCTTGAAGTTATTTTATCGGATTGAGTCTTTATTTGAGAACACTTGATGTATGTGTTGCCGTGTTTATCTGTGGTGACAATGGGATATCACGTGCCACTTGATGTATGTTTTGGTGACCAACTTGCGGGTTCCGCCCATGAACCTATGCATAGGGGTTGGCACACGTTTTCTTGACTCTCCGGTAGAAACTTTGGGGCACTCTTTGAAGTACTTTTATGTTGGTTGGATGAATCTGAGATTGTGTGATGCATGTCGTATAATCATGCCCACGGATACTTGAGGTGACAATGGAGTATCTAGGTGACATTAGGGTTTTGGTTGATTTGTGTCTTAAGGTGTTATTCTAGTACGAACTCTTTTATAGATCTATCCGAAAGAATAACTTTGAGGTGGTTTCGTACCCTACCATAATCTCTACATTTGTTCTCCGCTATTAGTGGCTTTGGAGTGACTATTTGTTGCATGTTGAGGGATTATTATATGATCTATCTATGTTATTATTGTTGAGAGAACTTGCACTAGTGAAAGTATGAACCCTAGGCCTTGTTTCCTATCATTGCAATACTATTTACGCTCACTTTTACCATTAGTTACCTTGCTGTTTTTATTATTTCAGATTACAAAAACCTATATCTACCATCCATATTGCACTTGTATCACCATCTCTTCGCCGAACTAGTGCACCTATACAATTTACCATTGTATTGGGTGTGTTGGGGACACAAGAGACTCTTTGTTATTTGGTTGCAGGGTTATTTGAGAGAGACCATCTTCATCCTACGCCTCCCACGGATTGATAAACCTTAGGTCATCCACTTGAGGAAAATTTGCTACTGTCCTACAAACCAGTGCACTTGCAGGCCCAACAACATCTACAGAAGAAGGTTGTGTAGTAGACATCATGGCGGTAACGTTTTTTTCACAAAATACAGAGGCCCTTTCGTTGGGTCCCTGATGTCAGGTGGAGGAATCATTATTTTGCGTGTAATAAGGAGGCATTTCCTTGCGTGCGGCCGTGGACCCAGCTGACGGCCTCTCCACATACAGTCTACTTCAGATGCATGTCGGTCATTGTAACGCCCTCGATGCGGCTATAGCTCCCACGTGTCGAGGCACGACTTAGAGGCATAACCGCATTGAAAGCAATGTCGCAAGTCAGGCAATCATTACAACATCCCATGTAATATATAATAAAAGGGGGAGATAACATAGTTGGCTTACACTCGCCACGTCACATCAGAGTACATAAATAACATCCATCAAACAAACACTCATGGCCCGACTACGGCGCCAAAATAGAAAAGACCCCCAACATGCGACAAGGTCCTGAATCGATAACCCCAACTAGGCACCACTACTGATCATCCGGAAAAGATACGTAGTATCGCTGAGAGTCCTCGTCGAACTCCCACTGGAGCTCGTAATCGTCAACTGGAGCAGAAACACCTGGACCTGCATCTGGAGTTGTAGTATCTGTGAGCCACAGGGACTCAGCAATCTCACACCCACGCGATCAAAACTATTTAAGCTCATAGGAATGGATAAGGCAAATATATGTGGAGCTGCAGCAAGCGACTAGCATATGTGGTGGCTAACTTATACGCAAAAGAGAGCGAGAAGAGAAGGCGAAGCACGAGCGAGAAGCTAAAGGAACATCCTGCGCAAGCATAACTCCAACACCGTGTCCACTTCCCGGACTCCGCCGAGAAGGGGCCATCACGGTAACACACACGGTTGATTCATTTTAATTAAGTTTAGTTCAAGTCATCTACAACCGGACATTAACAAATTCCCATCCGCCCATAACCGCGGGCACGGCTTTCGAAAGATCAATCCCTGCAGGAGAGTCCCAACTTAGCCCATGACAAGCTCTCACGGTCAACGAAGGAATAGACCTCCACCCGGGACACACCGATCAGACTCGGTAACCCGGTACAACAAGACATTTCGACAGGTTAAAACAAGTCCAGCAACACCGCCCGAATGTGCCGACAAATCCCGATAGGAGCTGCACATATCTCTTTCTCAGGGCACACTCAGATGAGACTAGCTACGAGTAAAACCAACCCTCAAGTTTCCCCGAGGTGGCCCCGCAGGCAGCTCAGTTCGGACCAACACTCAGAGGGAGCACTGGCCCAAGGGGCTAAAATACGATGACCCTCGGGCTCCGGAAACCCAAGGGAAAAAGAGGCTAGGCGGCAAATGGTAAAACCAATGTTGGGCATTGCTGAAAAAGCTTTAATCAAGACGAACTATCAAGGGGTTCCCATTATAGCCCAACCGTGTAAGGGACGCAACAATCCGGGAACATAACACCGATATGACGGAAACTAGGGCGGCAAGAGTGGAACAAAACACTAGGCGAGAGGCCGAGCCTTCCACCCTTTACCAAGTATATAGATGCATTAAGATAATATAGCAATATAATGATATCCCGACAAATAAATAAATGTTCCAACAAGGAACGGCTCCAATCTTCACCTGCAACTAACAACGCTATAAGAAGGGCTGAGCAAAGCGGTAACATAGCCAATCAACGGTTTGCTAGGACAATGGTGGGTTAGAGGTTAAACATGGCAATTGGGAGGCTGACAAGCAAATGGTAGGCATCGTAGCATTGGCAAAGCAAAAGAGCGAGCAAACTAGCATAGCAAAGATAGTAGTGATTTCGAGGGTATGATCATCTTGCCTGCACAGTTGTCAGAGTTGACTGGATCCTCACAAGCAAACTCAACGGGCTCCTCAGTAGCGAACTCGTCTCCCGGCTCTACCCAACAAGACAAACAAGCAACAAGGATACAATCAACCACGGGCAAGACCAAGCAAGATGATGAAATGACGATATGCTATGCGGGATGCGATGCGGGATGCAAAATGCAAGATATGACAGGAAATGCATGAACCTGGCATCAACTTGGGAAACCAAGTGTGCCACTAGATAGAGGGGATGAAATCGCTTGAAAACGATATAAAGATCATAGGAATCGGAGCTACGGTTTAGAAATGGCAAGCGTTTTAAGATATGACACCGGTCTGCGATTTACAGTAAGTAGGCATCTAAATGCAACGAAATGAACATGCTACAGCCACCAAACATGAAAACAAAATACATGGCAGTGATGTTCACAAGATGGTTGACAAAACACTAGCACTGAGCCATAGGCAAATTCATCCATTAAGAGGTTCAAACAAGCATGGCTAAAACGCAAAAGCAAAACAGATTTCAGACTTAGTGAAATTAACACTAGTCTGAAATTTCAGATCACGATGCTCTCTTCGGAGCAGCAAAACAACATGATAGAAAACCTGAACATGACAAGTAAGAACATGGCATGGAGCTACTCAACAAGCTTAATAAAACACCCAAAGTGACCTGGGGCCAAAAGGGTTCACAAAATACTCTACCGAGCTCACGAACATCGCTCGAACACAATCAGTTTTCAGGCTTAGTGAAAACTGAGACATGCTGAAATTTAACTCACGAAGGCAAGTAAACGAGCTCGATGCACTCACTACGGTGCAAGTCATGGCAAGGAAAGCATATAACCAGCAAGAAGGCACAAAGTGCTAGCTACACATGGCAAGAACGAGGGCATAGCATGCATGGAACACTAACGGTAGCATCGGCAAAATCGCAAACAAGTTAACGATCTGCCCAGATTAACAACGAAGCAAAAGTTGAGCTCGATTGAGTCAACCTAGAGCACTCCACATATGCCAATTAAGACATGGATGGATAGAGCATAACTTAAATATCAAAACTCCCTTACTGATCATCCTCAAAGGAGGCACGGATCACTAGGAAACAAGCTGGACATATAGCATCATGAACTAAAATATCCCAGACTTAGTGAGGAGAGAGGTCAACCGAAATATCCCAGATCCAGATCTGGATCGGGCACGGACTCCGAGGCGGCGGCGGTACTGTTCACCGGCGACGACGGGGAAGGAGGCAGCGGCCGGCGACGAGGGGACCGGAGGGCGGGGCGGCGGTTGCCGGGGC
>NC_057801.1:235333049-235341800 GCF_018294505.1 Triticum aestivum
GACGGCAAGAGTTGGATACAAATATGGAAAGCATATCTGGGGCGTTACAACACTCCACCACTACGAAAAGATCTCGACCCGAGATCTAGGACTGAAAGAACTCCGGGTACTCAGAACGGAGGTGATCCTCGCGTTCCCAGGTAGCTTCACGGTCGGAATGGTGTGACCACTTGACTTTGAGAAATTTGATTGACTTGTTGCGAGTCTTGCGTTCAGTCTCTTCAAGAATAGCAACTGGGTGCTCACGATAAGAGAGATCTTCTTGGAGCTCAATGTCCTCGAAGTTGACGGTGCGGTCAGGAGTCTTGAAGCACTTTCGAAGCTGAGAGACATGGAACACATCATGAACATTTGCAAAGTTTGAAGGAAGCTCGAGTTGATAGGCGAGGTCGCCTCTCTTGCTGACAATCTTGAAAGGTCCCACGTATCTAGGGGCAAGCTTCCCTTTGATACCGAAGCGACGAGTACCCTTCATGGGAGAGACGCGGAGGTAAACATGATCTCCGATCTCAAAAACCAGATCACGGTGCTTACTATCATAGTAGCACTTCTGGCGGGATTGAGCTGCTTTGAGGTTATCACGAATGACTTTGCACATTTCTTCTGCTTCTGTGATTAAGTCATTACCCAGCAGCTGACGTTCACCGGTTTCAGACCAGTTGAGAGGGGTACGGCACTTCCTGACATACAGAATTTCAAAGGGGGCCTTGCCCGAACTTGCTTGAAAGCTGTTGTTGTAAGAGAATTCAGCATAAGGAAGACAATCCTCCCACTTCATGCCGAAGGAGATCACACAAGCTCTGAGCATATCTTCAAGAACCTGGTTGACACGCTCGACTTGACCGCTCGTTTGAGGATGGAAAGCTGTGCTGAAGCGGATGTTGGTGCCCATAGCCTTCTGAAAAGAATCCCAAAACTTGGAGGTAAAGATGCTGCCACGGTCTGAAGATATCACTTGAGGAATACCGTGTAGAGAGACAATGCGAGAGGTATAGAGTTCCGCCAATTGAGCTGCAGTGATCGACTCCTTGATAGGCAGAAAATGAGCCACTTTGGTGAGCTTGTCGATGACAACGAAGATAGCATCATTGCCACGCTTGGACTTTGGAAACCCAGTCACGAAGTCCATTTCAATGTGGTCAAACTTCCATTCTGGAATGGCAAGAGGTTGGAGGAGACCAGCTGGCCTTTGGTGTTCTGCCTTCACTCTTCTGCAGACATCACATTCGTTCACGAATTGAGCGATCTCGCGCTTCATTCGAGTCCACCAATAAGCTTGCTTGAGGTCCTGATACATCTTCGTACTACCAGGGTGGATGGAGAGGAGAGAGTTATGAGCCTCGTTCATGATCACCTTACGGAGTTCACCTTTGGGCACAACAATTCGATCCTCGAAGAAGAGAGTGTCCTTGTCATCAAGTCGAAAGCACTTGTACTTGGACTGACTCTTTGCAATACCAATCTTCACCTTTTTCACCATAGCATCAAGAAGTTGGGCTTGGCGAATCTGGTCTTCTAAGGTAGGAGAGACTTGAAGGTTAGAGAGGAAACCTTGAGGAACAACTTGCAGATTCAGTTTGCGGAAAGCTTCACAAAGCTCGGGTTGATAAGGCTTGAGAATCAGACTGTTGCAATATGCTTTTCTGCTCAAAGCGTCAGCAATCACATTAGCCTTGCCTGGAGTATACTCGATACTCGGATTGTACTCTTGAATCATTTCGACCCATCGAGTCTGCCTGAGGTTGAGATTAGGCTGAGTGAAGATGTACTTGAGACTCTTGTGATCAGTGAAAATATCCACTTTCCTTCCCAATAGAAGATGTCTCCAAGTCAACAAAGCATGCACAACTGCCGCCAACTCGAGATCATGAGTGGGGTAGTTCTTCTCATTAGGTTTCAACTGGCGAGAGGTATAAGCAACAACTTTCTTCTCTTGCATCAGTACAGCACCGAGACCTTGGAGAGAGGCATCACAAAAGACCTCGTACGGCTTGGTTTCATCAGGCGGAGTCAGAACTGGAGCAGTGATCAATTTCTCTTTCAAAGAGTTGAAAGCTATATCACACTCCGGAGACCAAACGTACTTGACGTGCTTCTGAAGAAGATTTGAGAGAGGCTTGGCGATCTTAGAAAAGTTTTCAACGAATCTTCTGCAATAGCTTGCGAGACCGAGAAAACTGCGGAGTTGCTTCACGTTCTGAGGAGGTTCCCAATTCACAATTGCAGACACCTTCTCAGGATTCACGGAAATGCCCTTGGCAGAGATGATATGACCAAGATAAAGAACCTCATCGAGCCAAAATTCACACTTGGAGAACTTGGCGTAGAACTGATGTTCTCTTAGCTTGTCAAGTACCAAACGCAAGTGCTTGGCATGATCTTCCTTGTTCTTCGAGAAAACCAGAATGTCGTCGAGATAGACCAAAACGAATTCATTGGTGAAGGGGTTGAAGATGAAGTTCATCATGCGAGAGAACGTCGGAGGAGCATGGGCGAGGCCAAAAGACATGACGGTGTATTCATATGAACCAAAGCTTGTTCTGAACGCCGTCTTGGGAATATCTTGCTCACGAATACGAATCTGATGATAACCCATACGGAGATCAAGCTTGGAGAATACTTGAGCACCCTTGAGTTGTTCGAACAGCTCATTGATGTTGGGAAGTGGGTATTTGTTCTTGATGGTCTTCTTGTTTACTGGACGGTAATCAACACAAAGTCGACTCGATCCATCCTTCTTCTTCACAAAAAGAACACCACAACCCCACGGAGAAGTACTAGGCCGAATGAGACCCAATCTTTCTTGCTCATCGAGTTGTTTCTTCAACTCCTTCAACTCTTCAGGGCCGAGCTTGTAGGGACGTTTGCACACAGGTTCCGTGCCAGGCTCAAGTTCAATAACGAATTCAACCGGCCGGTTTGGAGGCATCCCTGGAAGTTCTTCTGGAAAGACGTCTTGATATTCGCAAACAACCGGAATCTGCGAAATAGCATCCAATTCACCCTTCTCATTGAGAGAAAACAACCGGATGGAATTATCCCGAGCGGCAAAGACAATGACATCCTCAGACGAATGAGTCAGTTGAATCTGCCTGGCTGCACAATCAAGCTGAGCTTTATGCTTAGAGAGCCAGTCCATCCCGAGAATAAGATCGATATCCGAGTTACCAAGAACCATTGGAGAAGCAAGAAACTTGAAATCACCCATCAAGATTGAAATATCCGGCACCTCCATACTGGAACTTAGTTGCTTAGCTGGAGAGACGACTTGCATAGCTCTAGGTAATGCCCTAGTGCTAAAATTGTTCTCCGATGCAAATGGAAATGACATGAAGGAATGCGATGCACCAGAGTCAAAAAGAACTTTTGCAGGAATATCATTAATAGGAAGGTTACCCATAATGACATCTGAAGAATCCTCAACCTGAGCTGCATTCAGCATATTGACCTTGGCGTTCTTGGGATTGTGCTTGACCACAGTTGTACTTGCCGATCTGACAGGAGGAGGAGGAGGAAGACGCCTCTGGTTGGTACACTTGTTAGCATAGTGACCCTTCTGTTGGCACTTGTTGCACGTGACCTCTGAAAGCGGACGGTGATACGGAGCACTCGATCTTGGCGCTTGAGACGAAGCCTTGTTCTGAAAGCCTGGGTTGGGTGGGTGGGAGAAACCACTGCCACCTTTACTCTTCTGCTGAAACGGCTGACGGAACGGAGGAGGAGGAAGCCAATACTTCTGCTGCTTGAACACTTGAGTAGAGGAAGAAGGAGTAACATCTCTGGCACGCTTCCTGGAAGCATCACATCTCATCTGAGCAGCCTCTTGCTTCAGTGCCATGTTGTAGAACTCATCGTATCTCAACGGCTCAAAGAGGACAAGAGCGAGCTGAATTTCCTCACGAAGACCACCCCTGAACTGATAGATCATGCTCTTCTCATCAGGAACATCCTGCTTGGCAAAACGGGCGAGCTTCTGGAACAACTTGTTGTAGTCATAGACAGACAAAGAGCCTTGCTTCAGATTGCGGAATTCCTGACGCTTACTCTCAACCACACTTTGAGGGATGTGATGAGCGCGGAAATCTTGACGGAAATCGTCCCAAGTGATAACACGTCCACCTCTGGAATCCTTGTACTGCTGGAACCACTCTGCAGCCTGATCTTTGAGCTGGAAAGAAGCGAACTTGACGAAATCTTCAGGCCTGACGTTGCTACATTCAAAATGCTTGCCCAGATCCACTAGCCAATCGTCAGCGTCGGTAGCCTCAACACAACCGCTGAACGTCTTTGGGCCATTAGCAAGGAACTGGTTCAGAGTAGCAAAGTGGTGCTGATTATGGCCTTGATTCCCTTGACTGCCTTGATTGCGCTCTTGAAGGATTTGCATGATCAACTGTGTGTTTGCATTAGTAGCGGCCATCACAGCTTGCCATGCTTCCGGAGGAGGCGGAGGTGGAGGCGGATTAGGATTCGGAGTCGTGCGCGTTGGAGGAGCCATCCTGAAGAGGTTGACCACCATTAGCACATAGATAGACAACAATATAGAAGCTGAATCCAACGGAATGAAAATTGCAACATATAGTCTTCACATCCGAACAAAATGAACGAATGCATTCCTCTTCAAATGATCACATATCCATAAATTGAGAAGCCACGAAGAATTAAGGAAGAGAAATAAATCAACAAGGTACGGATCAAGAACGAATAATCGGTAAGAAATCCCAATCTCAAACCAATATCCGTGGAAGAAGAACTAGAGCTACTAGAATTCCCATCTATGAAATTCCCGAACCTTTCTGGTTATGCAATCAGGTGTTGGGGATACAGGGGAAGCACAATATCTCACCCAAACTAGCAAATCCTACATCCAGCTGTATCCATCCTTCAACACATAACCAGGAAAACTTCGGAAACCATCAACCTCAACCTTCGAAAAGCATCCGTTATGCAAGTTATGGCGATACTCCCGAACTCCCGCCCCAGTACTGGGTGGCGTCGAGGTTATCTCACCAACGAACTGCATAAAAGAGATTTTCGATGTCGGCGAACATATCTCAAGTATACCAGAATTGCAACGATGAAATTGTGACGACAACACCTCGGAGCTCAACTCCCCGGGACACTGCCACAACCCCTAAAGACAGGAGGCACCAAGAACAATGTTCTCGTCACAAAACCATCGGAACAAAACCAAGATACTCGCGTGATCCTAAAAAAAAAATTAGTGAAATTTTAGAAGAGAAGAGTCAAAACTCTACGCCAGGATGCCTTACCAGAGCGATGAGGAGACTGGGAAGTAAAAAGAATTCCTAAGCTCTCCGATATATAATTCCTAAGGACTCAAAACATTTTTCTAGACACAACTCGGCTGCTAAAAACGATCAAGCAATGGGGCTCCTAAGGTCGGGGATGGCTCTGATTACCAACTTGTAACGCCCTCGATGCGGCTATAGCTCCCACGTGTCGAGGCACGACTTAGAGGCATAACCGCATTGAAAGCAATGTCGCAAGTCAGGCAATCATTACAACATCCCATGTAATATATAATAAAAGGGGGAGATAACATAGTTGGCTTACACTCGCCACGTCACATCAGAGTACATAAATAACATCCATCAAACAAACACTCATGGCCCGACTACGGCGCCAAAATAGAAAAGACCCCCAACATGCGACAAGGTCCTGAATCGATAACCCCAACTAGGCACCACTACTGATCATCCGGAAAAGATACGTAGTATCGCTGAGAGTCCTCGTCGAACTCCCACTGGAGCTCGTAATCGTCAACTGGAGCAGAAACACCTGGACCTGGATCTGGAGTTGTAGTATCTGTGAGCCACAGGGACTCAGCAATCTCACACCCACGCGATCAAAACTATTTAAGCTCATAGGAATGGATAAGGCAAATATATGTGGAGCTGCAGCAAGCGACTAGCATATGTGGTGGCTAACTTATACGCAAAAGAGAGCGAGAAGAGAAGGCGAAGCACGAGCGAGAAGCTAAAGGAACATCCTGCGCAAGCATAACTCCAACACCGTGTCCACTTCCCGGACTCCGCCGAGAAGGGGCCATCACGGTAACACACACGGTTGATTCATTTTAATTAAGTTTAGTTCAAGTCATCTACAACCGGACATTAACAAATTCCCATCCGCCCATAACCGCGGGCACGGCTTTCGAAAGATCAATCCCTGCAGGGGAGTCCCAACTTAGCCCATGACAAGCTCTCACGGTCAACGAAGGAATAGACCTCCACCCGGGACACACCGATCAGACTCGGTAACCCGGTACAACAAGACATTTCGACAGGTTAAAACAAGTCCAGCAACACCGCCCGAATGTGCCGACAAATCCCGATAGGAGCTGCACATATCTCTTTCTCAGGGCACACTCAGATGAGACTAGCTACGAGTAAAACCAACCCTCAAGTTTCCCTGAGGTGGCCCCGCAGGCAGCTCAGTTCGGACCAACACTCAGAGGGAGCACTGGCCCAAGGGGCTAAAATACGATGACCCTCGGGCTCCGGAAACCCAAGGGAAAAAGAGGCTAGGCGGCAAATGGTAAAACCAATGTTGGGCATTGCTGAAAAAGCTTTAATCAAGACGAACTATCAAGGGGTTCCCATTATAGCCCAACCGTGTAAGGGACGCAACAATCCGGGAACATAACACCGATATGACGGAAACTAGGGCGGCAAGAGTGGAACAAAACACTAGGCGAGAGGCCGAGCCTTCCACCCTTTACCAAGTATATAGATGCATTAAGATAACATAGCAATATAATGATATCCCGACAAATAAATAAATGTTCCAACAAGGAACGGCTCCAATCTTCACCTGCAACTAACAACGCTATAAGAAGGGCTGAGCAAAGCGGTAACATAGCCAATCAACAGTTTGCTAGGACAATGGTGGGTTAGAGGTTCAACATGGCAATTGGGAGGCTGACAAGCAAATGGTAGGCATCGTAGCATTGGCAAAGCAAAAGAGCGAGCAAACTAGCATAGCAAAGATAGTAGTGATTTCGAGGGTATAATCATCTTGCCTGCACAGTTGTCAGAGTTGACTGGATCCTCACAAGCAAACTCAACGGGCTCCTCGGTAGCGAACTCGTCTCCCGGCTCTACCCAACAAGACAAACAAGCAACAAGGATACAATCAACCACGGGCAAGACCAAGCAAGATGATGAAATGACGATATGCTATGCGGGATGCGATGCGGGATGCAAAATGCAAGATATGACAGGAAATGCATGAACCTGGCATCAACTTGGGAAACCAAGTGTGCCACTGGATAGAGGGGATGAAATCGCTTGAAAACGATATAAAGATCATAGGAATCGGAGCTACGGTTTAGAAATGGCAAGCGTTTTAAGATATGACACCGGTCTGCGATTTACAGTAAGTAGGCATCTAAATGCAACGAAATGAACATGCTACAGCCACCAAACATGAAAACAAAATACATGGCAGTGATGTTCACAAGATGGTTGACAAAACACTAGCACTGAGCCATAGGCAAATTCATCCATTAAGAGGTTCAAACAAGCATGGCTAAAACGCAAAAGCAAAACAGATTTCAGACTTAGTGAAATTAACACTAGTCTGAAATTTCAGATCACGATGCTCTCTTCGGAGCAGCAAAACAACATGATAGAAAACCTGAACATGACAAGTAAGAACATGGCATGGAGCTACTCAACAAGCTTAATAAAACACCCAAAGTGACCTGGGGCCAAAAGGGTTCACAAAATACTCTACCGAGCTCACGAACATCGCTCGAACACAATCAGTTTTCAGGCTTAGTGAAAACTGAGACATGCTGAAATTTAACTCACGAAGGCAAGTAAACGAGCTCGATGCACTCACTACGGTGCAAGTCATGGCAAGGAAAGCATATAACCAGCAAGAAGGCACAAAGTGCTAGCTACACATGGCAAGAACGAGGGCATAGCGTGCATGGAACACTAACGGTAGCATCGGCAAAATCGCAAACAAGTTAACGATCTGCCCAGATTAACAACGAAGCAAAAGTTGAGCTCGATTGAGTCAACCTAGAGCACTCCACATATGCCAATTAAGACATGGATGGATAGAGCATAACTTAAATATCAAAACTCCCTTACTGATCATCCTCAAAGGAGGCACGGATCACTAGGAAACAAGCTGGACATATAGCATCATGAACTAAAATATCCCAGACTTAGTGAAAATCACTAAGTCCCTGAAATCTGCATTCACAGGTACCCTACTTCGCAAGCTTGCACAAGACAACACACACATCCTAAAAATGCATGGGTGGCACCTCTGGAAAGAAGACAAAATGCTTCACAATACATCCCAAAGGGGCACAGGCATATCATGCACGGATTAAACATAGCAAAAATGACAAAAGTGCATGATGAACTAACGGATCTGCAATTTAACTCACGAAGCCTCCTTCTAACAGTATTTTGGGTATCAAGATGACCTCAAATGCAAATGATGCAATGGAATGAAATGATGTACATGTCGAGGCGAAGATTTTGATATATCATATGCCCAAAACGGATCTACGGTTGCGGAGATACAAGCAGTCAAAGATAGCACGAAAATTAGGGTTTCGGGGGAGAGAGGTCAACCGAAATATCCCAGATCCAGATCTGGATCGGGCACGGACTCCGAGGCGGCGGCGGTACTGTTCACCAGCGACGACGGGGAAGGAGGCAGCGGCCGGCGACGAGGGGACCGGAGGGCGGGGCGGCGGTTGCC
>NC_057801.1:235342412-235557566 GCF_018294505.1 Triticum aestivum
GGCGCGGAGGGCCCCGCGTGGGTCTGCGGGCCGGCAGCCGCGGCGATGTGGTCCTGCCACGTGGCGGCACCGGAGTGGTCGGGGGCGCCGGCGGATGTGTCCGGTCAGGCGGCGGACATGTTCGTCGGTGGCTGGGAGTTTTTTTTTTATTAGCTAGGGTTTCGGACGGGGAAGAAGAGATCCGAATGGAGGGGGTATAAATAGGCATAGAGGGAGCTAGGAGAGTCCAAATGAGGTGCGGTTTTCGCCCACACGATCGTGATCGAATGCTCTAGGACATGGAGCAGAGTTTGGTGGGTTTTGGGCCAAAATTGGGGGGTGTTGGGCTGCAACACACACGAGGCCTTTTCGGTCCCTCGGTTAACCGTTGGAGTATCAAACGAAGTCCAAATGGTACGAAACTTGACAGGCGGTATACCGGTAGTAAACCAAGGCCACTTGACAAGTCTCGGTCCAATCCGGAAATGTTTAATCCCCACACGAGAAAGAAAGGTAGAAATGACCACCGGAGGAGAACGAAGCGCCGGAATGCAAAACGGACAACGGGGAAAATGCTCGAATGCATGAGATGAACATGTATGCAAATGCAATGCACGAGATGACATGATATAAGATGCATGAAAATGAAAACAACACACGGAGACAAAGACCTGAACCCGAGAAATAAATATAACTTAGCGCCGGGGACGGCAAGAGTTGGATACAAATATGGAAAGCATATCTGGGGCGTTACAGTCATTGACCACGTTGACCAGGCCACGCTGAGAGCACCAGGGCGGTGGACGACGGCGAGGCCTAGGAAGGGAATGACACGAAGGCAGGGAAGACTCGGCAGTTGTTTCCCATGCGGAGGGGAGTACGACTGTACGACGGTTTAATGGTTCGTCTGCCGTCGCCGGAGAATAACAACATGTGTGGGTGAGTAGAGGGATGGCTAGGCCAGCGATGGGAGTACGATGGGGCGGTGAGGCCTGCGCGGTAGCACAGCCGGCCGCGAGAAGGAGGGAGCAGGCAGTCCCGCCGGCGCTTGTTTGAGCGGATGGAGCAGGAAGAGCAGAGATTGAAGAAGCACGACGGCCGTTGGATGGCCATCCAACAGTCACTGCTTGTGCATCAACCTTTTTTTAGGAAAGCCTCAAATCTGTGGAAAGCAACATACATCCCATCTGCCATTATTTCTAATAATTTACAGCCCATTTGCTAATTCTTAAGGTTTTTTTGGAGCCCATATTCCTTTTGTTAGCATTACAGCCCATATTGTGGCCACGGTTAAATAATTATACAAAATTTTGCATATTTCGGTGCGGTCTGAACTGTTTTTAATCCCGAAATTTCGACTCACATTCAAACCGATTTTAAAAATAAGTGTATATCAATATAAAATCCAACAAATTCTCCATGCATAAAAATTAATGTAATTTAAAATCTCGAAATGAAAAAAAAGATATTTGAAACTAATTGCCAGTTTGACGTGTTTTAAAAATGTACAACCCATTTCTCATTACTGATGTGCCATTTTCTCGGCCAGCCGAATGAAATCTCTCCTCGTTTTGAAAGATTTGCAGCCCAACGGACCTAACAAAGCGACTTACTTGGCAAATCACAAAAAACTGGGCTGTGGCCATGGACCCAGCTGTTAGCCTCTCCATGTACAATACTTTTCTGATGGAATGTCATTGACCACATTGACCACGCCGCGCCGAGAGCACCGAGACGGTGGACGACGGCGAGGCCTAGGAAGGGGACGACGTGGAGCCGGGGAAGACGCGGCAATGGATGCCCATGCAGAGAGGAGTACAAGGGTTCACTGGTTCGGCTGCGGTGTGAGGCTGCCGTCGCTGCAGGGCCTGGCTAGCGGTGGGAGTAGTAGGGGGCGATGAAGCCTCAATGGCAGCACAGCCGGCCACTGGAGGCAGGAGCAGGCGTTCTCCCCGGCGCTGGTTTGGGCTGCCGGTGCAAGAAGAGCAGCGATTGAAGAAGCAGCAGGACCGTTCGATTCAAATCCAACGGTTACTGCTGCTAGAATCGTTTGTTGACTAAGTTGACAAGCCCTGCATACGCGTCAACTTATTAGGCCCACAGGTTAGCCTCCCAACCGGTGCGCCCTAGATGTCAGTGGGAGGAATCATTTTTTCGCATAATAAGGAGGCAGTTGATTGCATGTGGCCAGGCCAGCGGAGGGAGTAGGGTGGGCCGGGGAAGCCTGCGCGGCATCACAGTGGGCCACAAGAGGAGGGAGCAGGTAGTCCCGCCGGTGCTAGTTTAGGCGGCTGGAGCAGGAAGATCAGAGATTGAAGAAGCACGTCAACCGTTGGATGGACATCCAACAGTCACTGCTGCTAGAATCGTGTGTTCACTGACAAAGCCTTACGTAAACAAGTCAGCCTCGAAATCTGTGGTGTGTACAACCCATTTGCTATTATTTTTATAATTTTTACTCATTTTATAATTCATATGGAATTTATTGCAGCCCGTTTTCCATTTTTAGAATTGCTGGCCATTTTCTGGTCAGTACCAGGGTCAAAAAATTAACTAAATATGTGAGAAATTTTGAAAATTCGCAAATTTTTGCTGGGGAACGAAATATTCTTAATCCAAAAATTAATAGCCATACTAAAACAAATTTAAAAATAAATTAGTACTATGTCATGTTAAATCCAATGTAATACGTATAAGATATCAGTGAAGAACAAAAACAAAAAAAGAAACTAATATCCCATTTGCTATAATTTTTTGGAATTTTCAACCCCTTTTGATATTACTTTTAACAGACATTGACCATACTCTTTGGCCAGGACGGAATGCATCCCTCCTCGTATTGAAAGATTTGCAGCCCAGTAATTCGGAGAAAACAAATAGGCCTAGCTTGGGTATTCTTCAAAAAGAAATATTAGGCTACCTATTTTCCCAAAGAACTGGTGCATGGGCATTTGGCTTTATTTATTCATTTACTTATTTATGTTTAGGGGGCCATGAGCATGTACCTGGGCTGGATTCATGTGAGAGCCTCCCTTCCAGTTAATTATGGGCTTCTCTATTGGGCCTTCATCAGTGGGCTGCATGTTATCAACAAGTGGAAAATGTATTCCATACGAAAAATAGTATGAGCTACGTACAGTACGGGGCACTAAAGGATCGAACTGTGCAACGACTTCCAAAACATTGTGTTTGTAGTTCTAACAACACATTTATTCAACGAACAGACGAAATATACTACTAATTGTACATTGAAAACAGCAGCAGCAGCAACCAGGACTGGGGGTGCAATAGAAGCAGTAAGCAGGCCAGAAGAGTGAAGATGCAGCTCTCTCTTCCAAACCAAACATCAGCCATCATTACAAAAGGGCTACCAAAAAAGAACAAGTGTATGCATCAAACTAAATAAAGATCCTACTACACCAAGTGTACGCATCTAACTAACTGGCTCAGTTAGACGTTACTATTTTAAGCTGTGGAGATTGGCTGACGACTTGAACCAGATGGGTGCCTGACGGGGGAAACTCCAGCCAGCAGGTCAAAGTCTGATACTTGCGACCCTCTCTCCTACTTTGGGCTGCAGAGCGTGGTGGCACATATCAGGGTATGGTGCATGCAGAGACGCATGGTACGCTGTGTACACACAGTTTTGCCTGGTGAACGAAACCGCACTGCCATCATGATCCTTGCCGTCGGTTATCTCCTGGTTAATCGGATAATTCAGTCCGACAAACAGAGAGCGTGTACCAATGCTACTTACCAGCCTCCAGTAAAAAAAATCCTGAAGGCCTAGAGAAGCTGGGATCCTGCTCAAAGACCTTGCAGTGACTGTGATTGTATTCCGCGAAACAACACGTCCGGTATGTGCAAATGATCATCAATCTTTCACCGTCGTCTAATCGAGCCAGGAACCACCTGCAACTGCCATGCCGCTTTTCTTTGACAGCTTCTGGGATTAGGAAGGGTAGGGACACCAGGCGGCCTATAACATCATATCAAGTTGGAGTCAAATAAAAAAGGGCTCTTGATTTAGTCAATCTTAAGAACAACATGTTATGAGCATGAATATTTTTTCAGTAAATGTTGACAGTAATATAAGCAAGCCATCATGATATCATAGGAAAGTAACATACTGCTGTAACAGCCGTTTGTAGCGATGACTGGAGTAGGCCAGCAATACTTCCAGCCATAGAAGGAGTCGACAGCATAAATGAAGCCCTTGTGTTCAATGGCATCAGAGAACCATGGAGGATGTATGATCCTGCGATGGACGTGCAGATTTATCCACTTACTGTAGTGACCTGTCAGATAGGCGAGACCGCGGTTGAAGAACGCAATTAGCCTGAAGTCTTTATAATTCGCAGATCTTGTGGGCACTTGGCAGATTACAACCTTGAGAAAATCAAACTTGGTATCATGTTGGCTACTGTAAGATTCCGAGTATTCTGAGCCGTGGTGCCAAAGCAGTGCAGTGTTAATCGAAGGAAGGGGGATCAATCGCCGGGTGTAGACCTCCACGAGCATCCAGCTGCCGCGACCATCGATGAGCACCATCCAAGACGTGTTCATGCCGACCCAGTACATACCGTTAATGTAGTTGAGGCTGACGGTGATCGGATCACAGTCAAGGGGGTTGATGCTCGCCACCCTACGATCGTTATGCTGCGTGACACGCCGTTTCTGAAGATCAGGCGGCATCAGCAAGCAAGGAGCTGGCTTAAAAAGCTCCGTCCTGAGGGCTTTGAGTAAACGGTACAACCCCGACGAGCACGCGGCGAGCGGCATGGTACTGAGATTGTCCACACACGAAACAATGGGCTTGATTACCTCTGTGGGGAGCGAATTCCAACCACTCTTTCAGCAGGCACTGCTTGGTTCTGCCATTGTTAGTGCTTGGGTTTAGGACGAGGGGGGGAGGCACCTTAGCGAGGATGGAAGATTGGACGAGATTATGTGCGGACAAAGATGGAGAAGCGAATATGTGCTGCGGGAAGTGGACATGTGATGATGACTACAGCACGCCGCTTGACTTATGAGACACATACCAGCAGCGTAGGGTCATGTCGATGCCAGACAACTTGCTTGAGTGATCACAGTACTGGTACTCCCTACAGTTCTATGCCCTAACTTGCTTGAGTAGAGTAGTAGAGTAGGACTCTGCTCTACTACTAGCACCGGAGGAGTAGTATATTCTAATCTAAAATAGTTACAAACTTCAATGCCGAGTGTGGAACGACTACGAACCGTGCTCAAAGACCGTGTCTACGTGGTGTTTGGACTTATATGCAAAAAAATAGCAAGATGCCCGTGCATTGCACGGCACACCATCATCACCAACTCGGTTTTTTCTCTACTCCTACTCCTATAAAAGACTCAGTTGGTGATGATGGAGGCGAGGACGCGTGTTCAGCCGGGCGTGTAGCGGACGGCGCAGCACTATTCGATTTGTTATAAAAAACAAAGAAGAGTAGTAGAGATAGAGACATAGGGAGGAGCACGAGGTTGTGGGAGATAAGGATGAACGAGGCAAGGCCTTATCTGTAAATGTGGAGAGAGGTGCGGGTATCTTTTGTAAAATTGTCATAGTTGGCTTTCTATCCGTCAGATATAGATCGGACGGTCTATATTACAAGATGGCAGGCATACCATCATCACCAACTCGGTTTTCTATAAGAGTAGAGATATAGATAGATAGAAACTAGGGAGTGCTAGTAAGGACACCATCTACTGCTTGGTGTACTACCCCTGCGCTCCATTCGGCGGCTGCAACGTCCCCTACAACCACTCCCTCTTGCGCTACATTTGGCGGGCGCTGTTGAAATTGGGGGAGTGCACTCTCGCGACTACTGGCAGACACGACTTCACTGACGATGACTTCTTCCCCGACCTCGGCAACCTCTTCCTCAATGACATGGGCGACAACCTCAATGCCAACGGTGCTACTCCCGTTGCACCGTTTGTGTTTCTGTCCTTCCTGTTCGAAATCATGGTAGAATTCATGTTTCTACTCTGTATCCTACTACTATGCTAGTCCACATGATTAGTTTCATCTCTGTTATAGCCGTCATGATTTATTTTGTGCTTATTCAGATTAAATCTCGTAGTAACTTGCTCATATATTCAACTGGCGCAACGTCCCCTACATCCACTCCTGTTTCATGGACGGCCTGGTCGATGCCTCCAAGGAGCCCTTCGTCCACTGCTATGAGTGCCCGATGCCGTTTTGTGGCTCGTCGGCGGACATGGTGCATCACCTCACGGATGCGTGCAGCGGTCACTGCTGGCCCTTGGCAGAGAACATCAAGTACGAGACGTGCTACCCGTTTACCATGCCGGAGTCGCTGGAGGATCACCGCCGCCTGCTAGTCTCGGAGGAGGACGGCAGCGTCTTCGTCTTGATTGTGGGCACCGGCGAGGCCCGCGCAGGCCACCGCCCCGTCTCTGTAATGTGTGTCAGGGGCGACGCAGCTGACGCTGACACTGACACGAGGCCGATGTACGGGTGTGTGGTCAGTGTTACTACCCCTCCGGGCTGCGTGGGCGGCGACACCGGCCTCATCGGATGGACTTGGACTCTGGGGAGCTGGGATTATCCCGCCAATGTGGACTTGGAAAACCCATGGTATCCTTTACCCACCGATGCGGTGCACGGGGACTCCAAGGAGGTTCACCTGTACATACGCATTATCAAGTTAAATGTTGATCATTAGTCTTTGCTCAATGTAATCCGCTGTCTAAGCATGTGGAGACTTCCATGCAGGATCTTGCTCTATTGGAGTATCGCGCATGAATAAAAGTGTATCCGTTTATGATTTAGTCTAGAATCTTCCATGTATGAATTTTTACTATAGTACTGGTCAAAGACTTACGATGAACCATTTCATACATCTCCTCTGCCCCCTTGCAAGTCATCCTGATTTAATCCCTCCGTCTATGTGTATAAGGGCATGGTTAATATTACTTAATAGTATAGCCAACTGTTGACTATAAGAAAGTGCCATGTCATCTGTAGCCAACATGTATAACAACCGATACTCAAAAACTAATTCTTAAAGATCATTTCTTGCAAAGCACAATAAGTTTTGGATGCAGGTTGAACAGTTGAATGCTTTTGTTTGCAAAAGATACCTTTTTATCTATTTCACCCGGATGTTTATGAGCTCTAGAGATGAAATAATATCCGAAGAAACCTATCGATACCCGTTACACATGAGATGACCCCCACATCCTTTGTCAAAATAAACAACTCCCCGATCAATGCATTTCACTCTTTGGTGCAACGCACGGGCACCTTACTACTATAGATTAGTACGACCAAAAATTGAACTAACATTATATATAGTACGTTAAATGCTGATGCATGTCACCTAAAATTATATCATTCAAAACTATGTTCAAATATGAATCCAACGATATAGTTTTTGTTGACATGCACTAACATTTTGTCAGTTAAATCTTCAGTCAAATTCAATGGGGGACTAATAAACCACGACCGATGTAGTACAAGTGTAGAGGGCGGTGTTGCAGGGGAGTCTCACCTCTCACCCCGCTTGTGGCGCGGCAGTAAAGCCGTCATATCACAAAACCCAACCACTCCCAGTAATAAGTGGCCTGGTAAAATAAACGGACAAGCAACCATCACATCCCTCTGTCTTTTTTGCATTTCATCTCTCTGCATTTACTTTCTCCAGTTCATCTCGCACACTCGATCCCTAGCTACTACTCCTAGGGCCAGTTCTTTTGGCGGCTTCCCTAACTTTTCCCACAAGACTAGTCACAGTGGAGAGTAACAATAAGGCGCCTCACTCATTTATTTGGGCTTCTAAACTACTACTCCATCCTGGTTTATTCCTCACCATTGTAATTTGTGCTAAATTTTGACCAAAGATTTAACTGATAAAATGTACTCTGCCTAGGTGTGTAAGTCATCTTACGAGAACTAAATAATCCCAAAACACTTAGGCGCAGTGCATTAACTTCTACCTCGTTTCTTGTTTCTTGACATATCAACTAATAAGAGATAAAGAGTGTGCATGCTTTTAATGACTTGAGATATCAAACACGACATGCAGTGGTTAGTTCATTGCATGCAATACTATTAATTAGCAAATAAACATTAATGTTTTTCGTTTTCTCCTCCTCGCTGGTCACGGCGCACAACCTAAGATGACTTACTCACCTAGACGGATGGAGTAGTGCATGTGACCTGCACTAACATTTCATTAGTTAAACTTATGATCAAAATTTGACACAGATTACAATGGGGACCAATAAACTAGGACGGAGGTAGTAGTTATGGGATTACTAATCTAGAAGCCTAAAAGAACTGGCCCCTGGTACTCCTACTAGTAGTAGTACTCAAGTTGGAATTCCAATTGCACGTCACAACTTGTTAGGCAAAAGTTTCGATACAGGGTGTAGGAAGCGGTTTGGGAATTTGCATGCCTGTCCAACCAGTGAGATACTCCGTACAAAGTACGACAGAGAAATAACCACAGAGAAGGAAGCTAAAAGTAAACAATCAAACAAGCATTTTTGCATTTGTTTTGCATTGAATCGTTTCACAAGCTTGACTAGTGTTGTTTTTCTACTTTTACAAAAACCGCATCGTAATGTTAAAACGTGCATTTGCACGTACATAAGTAATAGTAGTACTCCCTCCGTCTAGGTGTACAAGTCTTCCCTCCTTCTTGGTCAGCGTGCACAACCAAAGATGACTTATTGACCTGGACGGAGGGAGTAGCACAGTCTGCAAGCATATATCAAGAGAGACGTGTAGTCCGATAGTATATAGTAAAGTTTGTGCTATATGCACGTACTTGCAAAATGCATAATAATACACAAGGTTTCCAAACTTTCCCTTTTACATACTTAATTAAGGACGCTAAAAATTCCTGAACGTTCGGGATTTATCATTTGCGTCCCAAAACTAATGAGATCGCCTTACGAAACAAAAATTATACTCCTCCTAAAAGCCACGGCGCTCGCAGGAGCACTTGCGGCGCGCCACAAGTGCCCTGGTGCGCGACCGTTTCCCAGCGCGCCGACACAACGCCTCTTCCTCAGCCTCGCAACTCGCGAGGTGCTGATTGGCGACTTGCCGACGGGCGAGCGCGATCTCATCGGTGTGGTGATCCGGCGCCAACAGGTACTCCTCCTTGCTGGAAGCGTGCACCCGGTCCATGTACCGTCAAGCATAGATGAGGTGGTTGGCCCCGACTGCACTCACGGTGTTGGCACGGGCGTCCTCCGCCACCCTCACGGCCCTCGCACGAGCCTTCTGCCAAAGAGCCAATTGCCTAACTCTCTCAGACATGACATAGGCCTCCCAAGAAGCTTGTTCCGTGGTGCGCTTCTCTTCCTCGGCCTTCTTCTCCGCCTCTGTTTTGGCACGCTCTGCTAGAGGCAAAGCCTCTCACAAGGCGACATCCATTTCTTTCCAAAGCTCCTCAAGGCTGGAGGGCTCGGCGGGCGGCGCGGTATTCTCCTCGTAGGGGGAGCCGACGCGTCCTCCGACGCGCGTGCTGGCAAGATTGGGAACGCCGACGCGTCCACCTCGATGCGTCGTGGCGAGGAGCGGAATGCCGACGCGTCCTCCTCTACTAGTGGCGGCGAGGAACGGAATGGCGACGCGTCGCGTAGCGGCGAGGAGTAGACCACCGACGCGTCCTCCTCGACTAGTGGCGGCGAGGAATAGAACGACGACGCGTGACCGTCCGCGCGGTGCAGCGAGGGGCTCCTAGGGCTTGGGAGGGGTGATGCCATGGTGGTTGACATGAGAGGGAGGGGGAGGAGATAACGATGAACGTGAACGTGAGGGGAAGGAGATAGCGATGTTGTGGGAGGCGCAGTATTTATAGCGAGCAATGGCACACCTACATAAGATATGGACTGAGCTGCACTGACTTAACTGCAGGTCCAGTTGCGTCACTGACTTGTGGGCCAGTCCCCTGTTGGGCCCATATGTCAGTGACCCAATGCACCTGAAGTTAAGTAAAAGCTACATGGGCATATTTGTTGGAGTAAATTACAGGGGAGCGAAGGGGTGGAAATATTGCTGGTCACAACGGATTGGACGAGCGTGGGGGGAGGAGAGTCATGCATGCAGATTTTTTCACACGGGGTGGTGGTGGGACCGTCGGAGGGAGAAGGAGAGTTTGGCAGGCATATTGTTTCCACACATGGAGAGGAAAATATTTGGAGACAATGGGCTTCCTGCAGGTATGGGGAACGGTGCATAATAAGTCATCTTGCATGCCGGGCTAGGTATAGTCTCAAGTCATTAAAAACATACACGCCCCACACATGTTCATATTTCAAGGTGCACTAAATTATTGCATGCGATGATTAAGGCTGGCCATAATGGTGGTATCTTAGCTGGTATCATGCACACGGGAATAGCAAACATGCTGATGTGGCAAAGAATTAAAGAAGAGAGGGGGGTTAGAGTAACTAGTGTTCATGCATGCATTGGTAAACACATTTTTTTGTGAAGAACGACAGCATTAGTTGAGTACTTTTGCAGACTTCAAAAACTATTCCACCGCCTCTACTATCTTGCTAAGAGTAGGTGAAAATTTTGAATCGAGCCCTTTAAACTAGAAGGGAGGTAGTGGTACTCTAATAGCTAGGTGTGTAAGTCATCTTACGAAAACCAAATAATCCCAAAACACGTAGGCGCGGTGCATTAACTTCTACCTCGTTTCTTGTTTCTTGACATATCAACCAATAAGAGATGAGGGTGTGCATGCTTTTAATGACCCGAGACTATCAAACATGACATGCAGTGGTTAGTTCATTGCATGCAATACTATTAATTAGCAAATAAACATTAATGTCTCTCGTTTTCCCCTCCTCCTTGGTCATGGTGCACAGCCTAAGATGACTTAGGCTGGTCATAGTGGGGAGTAACTTATACTAGTGTCATGCATATGACACTAGTCTAAGTTATTACCTTTATAGTGCAAAGTAATATAGTAGTAGTGTCATAGATGGCTTGATTTATTAGCTCATAGACTCATTTTGCCTCGGGAAGGGCTATGTTACAGTAACATATTATGTTACCACAAGCACCTCTTTCCTCATTAAATACGTGCCACATAAGCAAAATTGTCTTGGGATGTGTTAAGTTACTGCCTAAGTTACTCCCACTATGGCTAGCCTTACTCACCTAGACGGAGGGAGTATCAACATTCACAATGTCAAATCAATATTTTTACACTCATTATAAAATGTAGTTCTTATACTCATTATAATCAGTATTGTAGATATTGATATTTTTAGTATAAATTTGGTCGTGGGATTTCATTGATGCCTGTCAAAGCATGGAGGAAGCAGATCTTAGGGCTTGCATTGCCGGTCTCTACATAGGTATTTCTCTTCATAATCCTGTAATTTTAGAGACTGGTTGCGCTTTTGTGGTAGCGTCTCTTGCATCGGGGGACTATGACAGGTCTGCTATGCGTGACCTGAAGATGAAAGCGTTGAGCATCTCGAAGTTGATCAACAATCTTCAATTGTCAAAGATTAGCCGTTCGGCCAATAAGGTGGCACACTTAATCGCTAAGTATAGCTTTGACAATAGATTAGATGGCATTCTTGTAAATAACGTACCGCCCTGTGTGGTCAATATTGTATCGAATGAGTGTACTGGTGTGGCTGGTTAATTAATATAAGGTGGTGTTCAAAAAAAGTATAAATTTGGTCAAACACTTTGCAAACGGTTGACGGGAGTAAAAATGACCAAAGGGAGTATCATGCATGCGGAGTAGGCAAAAAAATTGCTCATTTATAGTCGGTCGAAGTCTCAAAGGGCGCGACCGCGCGAGGGAGGCGAAGGTCGTGGGAGGTGCGACGGTTGACAGAATTAAGTGAAGTTACATCCACGCACCGGCATGGCGTGCGAACAGGCAGAAGCTATACCATCAGGCGTACGATATGGGTCTAGTAGACATGACATCTAGTGGGTCCCGCATAGTTCTCGAGAACTCTTTGGGGGCTTGCAGCCGTTTATCCGCCGGGCAAGCCAGCAACCCCACGACATTCGCATGCCCTACTCGCCCCCGTCTTCTACCTCACAACAGTTCGATCCCAGTCGTCCCGTCCTTTCACATTAGTTCGCTCTTAGTTTTTGTGGGGTACAACAGTTCAACTTCTCCTAACCCTCCTCCAAAATCCATGGCCTCCCAAATCTCCATGGTCGCCGCTGAGTACCAGGTTAGAGCCATCACCGGCGATCAGTTCATCGTCATCTACACACGTGGACCCGTGACGGTGAAAGCATGGCTTGCTCGCTTCCTACGCATGTTCAACAGTTCAACGGATGAGTGGGTTGCTGGGCTAGATGTTGAGTACACCACAGTCCTGGGATGAGAGAAGGATCTAAAGGACGAAGAGAGGAAGAAGCCCGCCGTGATCCAGGTTTGCATACATAACTTTTGCTTGGTCTACCACATATGCCATGCCGACGTTGAGTGCCAGGATTTTAAGAACTTCCTCAAGGACAAAAGAGTGAAATTCGTTACTGTAGGCTTTAAGAACGACAGGGATGTCCTGCGTCGGATAGGTCTCATTGTAGGCCAGCCCTTCGATCTCTAGAAGGCAAGCCTCGTGTCCTCCTCTCAACCTTCAATGCTGACCCTGGCAGCAGCCATGATTGATCCTTTGTACGCTAAACTGAAGAAACCTCATCACGAGTTTCATCATGCATGGGAGTCGAAGACATTAGATGAAGATCACATCCTGTACGCAACAATGGATGCCTACCTTTGTTTAAATATCTACAAGGGTTGGATGAAGAAGCAGAGCCCAGTGTCCGGTTCAAGCAAAGAAGCGTCGGCGAAGAGGAAGAGGAAGAGGGACGAGGACGACGTCGAGGACGTGGACTCGGACTCCAAGTAGGTGGCAGTGCCGTCGCTCATGCTGGTTCTACCGCAGTGTCAAGCAGACTAGTTGCTTAGTTTATTTTCAAGGGTGTGTTGTGTTGAGGCCCCAGCAGAACTATGTTTATGTTCTTTTTCGTTATTTGAACTCTTTAGTATGTACATTAGTACTATTACTATGTCTTACTACTGTTCTTCTTGCAGTTGGTACTATTGCTCGTATCTTCGTGTTCCTACTGTACTTAATATGTTCGTACTAGTAGTATAATTTGGGTCAGTCGATTTGTGAAAGAAGTTCGACGGAGCGAAGGAAGAAGACGGCAGAAGAGGTGGAAGAAGCCCTTCTAGCCATCCATGTTGCATCAAACGGCACACATGAGTCGACTGACCCAAATTGCTCCTTCAGATTGCAGGATCCACATGGCATTCAAGGTCTCGAAGGTAGATTCCACGTCCGCACCCGGTTTGCAGGCTCGACGCGCACACGACCGGCTTCCGCTGCGACAGCCACCATGCGCGCCTCCTTCGCGCGGTTGGAGACGACAATGACACGCTAGTTCCTCCTCGCCGGCGTGCTGGAGCACGCGCTCGTCCTCCTCTTCGTACGCTGCATGCATAGACGCGGCTCCACCAGCTGCTCGCGTGCAAGGCAGCGCGGCGGCATGGCGAGGAGGGACTGCAGACGACGCGAGCGAGCGAGCCTTCGGATTCATGGCACAGGGATGGTGGCGACACGACGGTGATGGGCGGGAAATTGTTGGCCGGAGCAGGCGGGCGCCGGCATGCGCAACGGCGGCAGCGACATATTGATGAATGCACGTGTGGGAGCTTACTTTAGTTTTATATAAGGTTGGTCAAACTTAAAAGAAAACTGTACTAGTACACGTAAACATTAGACTTAGGCAGTTTTTTTTTGAAGTTAGTACCACAACCACGATACAGAATCCTGTGCAAGCGCGTGAACCGCGGCCACACGGTCGATCGAACGGTGCATCACCGTGTCGCGCTCGAAGGACATCCACCGAACCTTTTTGTGTGTGTGAAAACAATCCTCGAATATTACTCAACTTTTTTTCCTGGGAAAGTTCTTGACGCTGCAATATTTCCATATATTTGAATCTAGCTCCAGTTTGTGTTTATTTGGATTTGGATGTTTTAGGTGCGCCCTAGTTTTTTTAATACTTATTTTGTGTGTGTGACTAAGAGAGAACGTGTGTATGTGTCCATATGTGTGTTGTGGCGGAAGGGCAATCTGGAGACGGTGTGCGTGTGATACAGACATAGAGAGGTGTGAATGTGCAAATGATCATGCATGAGTGAGACATAGACAGATGCCGATACGTTGTGTATACATGAGAGAACGGTCTTCTAGTTTACTTGTGTGTGTGTGTGTGTGAGAGAGAGAGAGAGAGAGAGAGAGACAGACAGAGAGGAGCATCGGTAACACAACAACCATCTCTCTCGATTCGTCCGTCCCTCGCACGATCGCATGCAACACATGCATCAACGCGCACATTTTGACACCCTCACCCGGCCCCTGCCCACCTCAAGGCCCGCACAATCTCTTCGTGAATACCCATTTCTTTCCTTAGGTTTGTTTTCTCTCAGTATCTGACACACACACACACACACACACACGCACACGCAACACAACACACACACACTCTCCCCCGAGCACAAATTCATCCCCATCCAAGGTTATACGGCGACCACTCTCGCTTGTGCTTCTTTGCACCCCAACATGCACAACACCTCAATCTTCAAAGAGGACATCGAGCAGATCGAAGACGGCGACCACACCGCGCTAGAGAATGCGGGGTCATTTGGAAGGAGGGTGATGTGATGACGGGTGACTGACTCCTCCCCCACCCCCCCTCTCTCTCTTGCACAAAATTACCAATCCCTCTCTCCCCCGCACAAAATTGTCAATCCCTCAACCCACGAGATCCTTCCCCTCTCGTCCATGTTTTTCCAGCTCTCTCATCAAACATGTTGTCTCTTCTCCTTCCACGTATACAGAATCCGGATGCACACGCATCTCACGTATATTACATGTCTCCATCTTTTTCACAGACCTAACTTCTTCCTCTCTCTTTCTCTCTCTATCTCTCTCTCTCTCTCTGTCTCATTAGGTTTGTCTCCTACTCTCTCGTCCACATACATACAATCTTTCCCGCCCTATCTGCTCCATCTTCAAAAGCTCTCTCTGCATGTTTCATTCACACATTGGGATATGTCAAAATGTTGCTTCTATAATGGCTGATGTAGAGTTATGGTTGTTTTTGTTGCATCCTACAAAGTAATAACTATGAAATGCATTTAGATTCTCATTTGACTGGGATTATGTGAGTTTGAGCATGTTGTGAAGTACTATAGACCTTGTATACATCTTGGGATTCGACAATGATTGTAACTATTGAATTGTATAGACCATTACATTCGAAGTCAATAGCCTAATATATTTATTTCACAATTTCAACAAATGATTAGTTCACTACAAACTAAGAAAACAAATGTGTACTCCCTCCGTTTTTATTTAAGTCCGCATATTAGCTTTGGTCAAAGTCAAGTTTTGTAAACTCTCAGAAATCTTATAACAAAAAATATTAACATATACAATAACAAATAAATACCATTAGATTCATTATTGAATGTACTTTCACATCATACATATTTGTTATGGTAAATGTTTATATTTTTATATAAACTTGGTCAAACTTTAGGAAGTTTGACTTCGGTCAAACCTAATATGCAGAGTTTACTACTACTACTCGCTAGTTGCCTAGCCGAATCACTCAACATGCCACACGGGGAGTCCAGTGTCACAAAATTTTGAGGTCGGCGGGAAAATCTCCCGCGACCCTGATTCAAGCAGTGGGAAGTTACCATAATAGCCTTCGGAACAGGCCTACGGATGACGCTTGGTAGGGGGCTGTTTTCGTAACTTCAGGTTCACCCTACCCAGCCAACCCCACCCCGGCACCTAGAGTAGTACACCTGAATACCCCCATTTTCTATCCCCACCACAAAATAGACTTCTCCACGGCACCGCAACCTTCATGCTCCTCCCCTTTATATCGGCGCACTCGTCCACCGCAGCGCATCTGCCTCATCGACGACCTCGTACGCCGCACTGGAGCTGGTCCACCGTCGTTGTCATACCCGGAGCCTCTTCCCCGGCATCGTCTTCCACGGTCTCGGATCTGCTTCCCAGAAGCCGATGCCAAGTACCACCGTCGTGGACAATGAACTGACTTCCGTTGCCGACCATGACTCACAGAAGCCGCCGCGACCATCGTTCTCGTCCTCGATTGGTAATGTGTGTATTGAATCACTTAGCAGTACATGTCTAGTTCCAATTTTGTTCATACCTACCCTTCAAATTTCCTGGGTGCTATTGTTCCCGTAAAAGTAATTGGTTATAGCCTCCATTGTCCAACAGAATATAAGCTTGTAATTGTGCGTCGCTCCTGTATAGCGCTGTGCTTGGGTAGGTTTTTCATCTGCAACCAGTAGTGTGGCAAATGATGGAAAGGTTTTTAGAACTAGCAAGATGCCCATGCGTTGAACGCATCAAGATGCATTTGTATGAGTAGTTTATCTTGTGGGAGAAAAGGATGAACGAGGGAAGGCCTTATTTGCAAATCTGGAGAGGGGTATGGGTATCTTTTTGCAAAATTCCCATTTGTTTCCTTCCTATCTGTCAGATATAAATCGAACGGCCTATATTGCAAGAAAAAAAAGTATAGAGAAAAAAAGTAGACAGTAAAGGAAGTAGAGATAAATATTAAATATAAAATAAATATAACAGTAGAGAAGAGAGTAGAGACAGCAGATACATCGCGAAAGGATCGCGCGCGCACGGGAAAAAGCGGTCGGGCGTGCGCTAGTTTTGGCGCGCGGCGTCCGGCGCGCTTTATAAAATCCAACGCCCTCCCACCGCTATGTGCCTTGCCATTGCTCTGTTCCTCGCCACCGCTCTCTCCCCGCTCTTTTTCCCCTCGCCGCCGCCGCGCCACCATGCCGCCGCGTCGCCGGGAAACTTGGGGATACCGTGGCGTCCGCGCACACCCCTCCGACGGCTTCTCCGCCGAGATGCCGTTCCACGAGATGCGCCTCGGCCTCGGCAATTTCGACACCGCCAACGAGGCCGCCCGCGCATACGACGCGGCGACGTGGCGCCTCTGGTGGCCTCATAGAACATTGAACTTCCCCAATGTGTCGACGCGGGAGCGGGCGCAGGAGCTCGCACCTCTTTTGCAGCTTAGCACCGACGAGGATCGTCGCGACAACCGGAGGCGGGAGCACCGTCTCGGCATCGCCGAGATGGATGAGGAAGCGATGGCGCTGTGGCGCCAACACTTCCCGCAGGACATCATCAACGAGCGCGAGTTCTACGCACAAAGGAGGGCGGAGAGGGATAAGAGGAGGGCAGAGCGAGCCGCCTATCGCGAGGACAAGCGTAGGCGAAAAGCGGACGCTCAATTGCCGGATGACCTACATTGCAGGATGGCAGGCCCACCATTATCACCAACTCTATTTTTTATCCCTACTCTTATAAAAAACCATTGTCGGTGATGATCATGTGCCTGCCATCCTGCAATATAGGCCATCCGATCTATATCTAATGGATAGGAAGGAAACTATGGCAATTTTGCAAAAGATACCCACACCCCTCTCCACATTTGCAAATAAGGCCTTCCCTCGTTCATCCTTTTCCCCCACAATATAAACTACTGATACAAATGCATCTTGATGTTCCGTGCAACGCATGGGCATCTTGCTAGTTGTTGCAAAAAGCCCATGTGTGTGTGAGAGAGAGGGAGAGTGGAGGAGGACGGAGTGCATGTGTGACAAAGACACAAGGAGTGTGTGTGCGATAGGTATAAACTTAAAATGAGGCGATAGTGTGTGTGTGCATGATCGAGAGGGCGTGTCTTAAGAAGGGAAGAAAATGCTACATAGATACAAGGAGCGGTAGAGAGACATGTATGCGATGGTGGAAGCACGAGTGTGCGGGTGTATAAACCTATCTAGAGGCTAGCTAGTCGATAAATGTTTATGAGAGAAATACGAGTAGGGGTGCGAAAGCAAGAGTTTTGTGTGTGTGTGAGAGAGAGACGGTAGTCGGGAAGGGGAGTGGAAGCACGAGTTGTGTGTGTGTGTCTCTCTGAGAGAGAGAGAGAGAGAGAGAGAGAGAGAGGATACGATAGTCGGGGTTGTCTGATCGATAAACAAATGAATAATGTCAGTCTGGGATGGAGACGAAAAGGAGACCGCAACAAATGTTGTATCTATAGGAGAGAGAGAGAGAGTAATTTTAGTGGTATGAGTCATATGTAGAGACATATAGGGTGTGTGAGAGAATCCCATAGAGAGAAAGACAAAGTGAAAGAGGAGTGGAGACTGTGTGTGTGGCGGTGAAAAAGAAAGCTTAGGTACCGAGTGATACCAGAGAACAGTAGAGATGTGAGAGATAATGAAAACCGTGTAATGTATAATGATAGGGAGAGTGTGACACTTCTCAAGGGAGACGACGAGAGACCATGTTTGCGAGGATAGGAGAAACGTGAAGTGAGCGTGCGGGTGAGCTGGAGAAAAGAGAGTGATAGCTACCTGAAGGAGCATGCATGCGAGAGACATGGGCGTGAAAGGAGTGAACAAAAAAGGGATTCAAATATTTGAATTTGAGATGATGATACATGTAATCCATACTCGAACCAAAATTGATCTATCAAACATGCGTACTCATATGAATTCACGCACATCTATGTTATTTAATATGTAGATATTACTGATCCATACATTTTAGTAGAACATAATTTGGTTAATTTTTTCGAATTCAACCTTAAGATTTTGAGACCGTTGTATTTGTAAATCATATTATACATATAAAGGAGCAGAATTCTTTGTTGTGCTTTTGAAAGTATATATAAAAATGATGTATATAGAATGTAATTCCAATTGAAAATGGATCCCACCCGAAAAAAATAGAAAACAAATGGGATTCGAATTGAGTTGGCATGGTAAACGCGCACTCTGCAAAATTTGAACGAAGTGGGGAAAGTCGCAGTAACCGCCCGAAACCAAAATCTGCGAGATGGTAATTACTACTGCCTATCCCTGCCACACAAAGCCTATCTGCTGGATTTCTATAGGTTTCGATAGGGGTAGGTTTGTAATTTCACCCAAACGTGACATAACTGCCTCTCACCCGGATTCATACACGGTGGGCGCCAAAACACAGTGTGTCCTCGGCCAAAATCGACTCCCTCCCTGATTCATATTCATACACGGTGGGCGCCAAAAACAAACTCTCGTCAGCAAATATTCGGTGTATGCGAGATTACCGTCCTATCCCCAACCGACTAATGTTGCTGTGATGTAGTAGAAATTTGGAACGGGGGCTAAGTTTGTAAATTTCCTTGCACTTGAGACAAGCGCGTCCTGAATACATGGTTCCCCCCTTCCTCTCTACCTCCCTTTTCCCCATTCATACTCCGTGGGCGCCAAAACACCCTCTCCACCCCACCCTCCTCCGTCTGTCGCCGTCTGCCACCCCATCCACCGCCGTCCTCCTCCACCATGCCGGAGCTGATACCCCGACGCCGCTGTCCATTACGAGAGATCGACCTCTCTCATCCACGCCTTCGGACCAGGATCCTTGCATCCCATCCTCTCGCTTCATCCCCGTCGTCATCCACCTTGTGACCGTCTCGTCCACTGCGCCCCGCCGCCATCGTCTACCCTCCTAGATCTGCTTCCATGCCTCCGACAGCCATTACTACCGCAGCACCGTCAAATTCTCAACAGATGCGTACACGACGCCGCACCAGAGGCGGTACTCTTTCGTATTTGCTCAACTTATTTATCGCAGCAAGAAAATAGATCGCCACTACTTTACTCTGATTTCTTGTCTTGGTTGCGAAGTTGCCTTTGTCTGGTTTGCACCTTTAGATCCGCCATGGCACGCTCAACACTATACTCCCAATGCTTATGGTTTTCCCCTTTTATATTCCACACTAGTTAAATCACAGTAGACTAAATTTCAAAATTGGGTCAGTCGATTTTTCAGAGCTCGCCGGAGTTCATCGGTGCGATCGAAGGGGCTCGGGTGGTTGTGGGGCCTCGCCGAACGAAGAAAACTCAACGCAGGTGGGGGTTGGGGCACGGGTGGGGGGTGGGGGTGGCGGAGGAACACAGGCGGTGGGGGCCGGTGGTCCAGCCGGTGGCCCGTGCGGTGTTCTGTATGGGAAGAATCAGAGATGAGGAAGAAGAAGGGTTAGGAGACGTAGGATCTTCATTCCAACCGCCTGAAATGGTTGAGACAGCTGGGAGGTTCATTCTTAATGCGCTCTGGTTCATCTTGTGTGGGCACTGCGCAACGAACATTTTATTATCCAAAATCTGCTTGCTCTTCTTTGCCATGTTCCTCTTTCGTTCTTCTTTAATATGTATTCTCTCCGTTCCTAATACAAGTCTTTCTATAGATTCCACCATGGACTACATATGGAGCAAAATGAGTGAATCTACACTCTAAAATGTATCTGGATACATCTTTATGTGATCCATAGTGGAAATCTCTACCAAGACTTATATTTTGGAATGGAGGGAGTATGATAGTAGTACAATATCATCCTTGTACTGAAGATGAGCAAGGACATTTGTAGTGTAGAGGTCTATACAGTCGGTTGTGATGGACACTTGGAGCCTTTTTGATTCATAGGATCTTGTAAACATAGGAATAGGATTTGTAGTGGCCTGCCCACTTGAATCCTATAAGAATAGCAAGGAAATGCGGGGAGCTGTGTCGCCTTATAGAGTTACACTGATATTAACAGTACCGCACCTTCACTTGAAGAGAGCTGGTATCCGAAGCCTTTCTAGCCGTACCGGCAATACTAGCACATATATTCCAGCAAGTTCCACTTTGCTGATTTTACTCTGATGCTTAAGGTTTTCCCGTTATATGTACACTATGATATGTGTAGCTGCTTTGTGTCGCACTAGCAGCAGTCCACTCTTGAAGCTAAACACTGCAATGACTTACAAAATTGGCACCAACGCATTGAGTGCCATTCTGGATGCCATGAAACTCATACGCTCCCCACCTGTTGACTCTTGTTCAAAATATGATCCTAATGACTATTCTAACCTCGAGGAGTCAAAGGTAGATGGCCTGTCCTATTCACCCATCAAGGTGCCTATTCTAATTTGGCAATGTTTTATTGATTGTGGGTATCTTGCATATGTTGTCTTGCATTTCTTCTACGTCGTTGCACCGCCATCTACTTAGTTTACTCATCATATATGTCGAGATGCCATGCCCATCCATTATCAATACATATTCCATCTGTCATCATACCATGTTTTTCCACTCAAATGTTGTTCTTGTGCATCAGACATCAAAAAGGAATAGGGTGATTGCCGAACCTGAAGGAGCACCAGTAAAGTCCTTGAAAAATGTGGTGGTGCCGGAGAAATCAGACAGCACCCCACTTATATTGGTTGTACAACCAGTGACACAAAACGTAGGACCGACTCTAGCAGACTGTACCCATACTTCACTAGCCACACCACTAGCCCCACCACACAGGACCTGCACTCCAGCAAAAGGTATAACGATTTCATTTGCCATAGCACCAGCTGTACCATAGAAAAATCCCACTCCAGCAAAAAGTACAGCAAGTCCACCGGCCGAAGACCTATCCCAACTGCAGAGACGGCCAATTCCTGCAGATTGGAACCCCATTCCATTTATTCCCAGTTTAAAAGACAATGCTTTCAATGTTGTTAGGGACTACGTGCATATATTCCCATCATGGGAAGATTATTGTGAAGACAAACATCATTTTCACATCTTCCTGTCCAACTTACGTGTAAGTGCTATTATTCATGGTTATTATTTTCCTGTTTTCTGCAGATTGAACACATCAATGATTTACATTACATTGTTGTAACTAGGCGAGGGTCAATCTGGATAGTCATGACGAGCAAAGCTTGCTTGTGCTTTTCAAGGAAGCATTGCAGCAGTATCGGTGTTACCTGAGGAAATCACACTTTGATGGCAAGTCTATAAACGAATTTCCGGTGAAGCCTCCTGTGCTAAATTTAGAAGACATTGAATGGAAAAACCTTGTTATGCACTGGTCTCATTCCCAGGATGAGGTACTGTCTATGAAATCACATGACAATTTGAACTTCTACTTTTCCGCATATGCCTTACGGATCTTTTTTGCAGGAAATCTGCTTGAAGAAGAATTCTGGTTTGAAAAGAACGACAGGATATCGCAAATATGCTTCCCGCTGCTTTGCTCTTGTTAGTACCTGTTGTCCTGTATCACTATACTTGCATACATACCTGGTTCATTATGTGACAGCAGTATGCATGATAGCTTGCTTATCAATTGTTCGCTCCAAATTATCTGATCTGTATGAATGGTTACATTAGTGTAGAATATATCCAATGCCAATGTTTTTTTAGCTCTGCATTGTTCTTGTAAGTACATGCTGTCCTTTATCAGTGTACTTATAATGACATGTAGTTGTTCATGTACCATCACTCTGCAGCTTATTTTCCTTTGCCCTCCATTTTCTACACATCAGATCTATATTTACTCTTACCATAAGGTTGGTACTGAAGAAGTTTAGCTGTGCATTGCTCTTGGCTGTACCTTTTGCCTGTATCGCTGCACTTACATTTATAGCTACTTGGTTATGTAGCATCACTCTTCATCTTATCTTAAATATTCTCCATTTTTTCGTATATTATCACATCTATATTTACTCTTAACAAAATGTAGAATAAAGGCAATGCTTATGAAGAAGATTCTGTGGTAAACTTCTTGAATTGCCCCCCCCCCATCAGCACGGACAAGGCCTTTATAGAGCCTGTCTTCACCAATAATGTAAGTTTGTCCATCTGAAGCCTTCAAACTTTGTTGTATATATTTGGTTAGGCATGACTGCATTGCATCAAATTGCATGTTTAAAGTTTATTATGTAGTTCATAAACAAAAGTTTCCTTTCTCAATTTAAGTTTTCAGTTGTACAACCAAGTTCCTTCTTCATACCATGTAAATTAAACTATACAGAGCAAGTGATCTTCTTTTCCACTGCATGTATGCTTCTGTTCTTCATCCGTAATCCAGTGGTGTGGTGAACCTATCCACTACAGCAGAATGTCATATTCTGCAATGTCTTAACTATGAACAATGTCATATCATTCTACTACTCCCTCCGTCCGAAAATACTTGTCATTGAAATGGATGTATCTAGATGTATTTTAGTTCTAGACACATCCATTTTGATGACAAGTAATTCCGGACGGAGGGAGTATTATTTAAATCGTCTCTTTATTTGCCAATCTGAAATGGGATAAATTGACAGCACACTAACCATTGATACTTATGATTTCTTGATCTGCAATCCAGTGGTGTCGTGAAGCTGCAAACTCCTTCACAATGTCATTTCCTGCCATGTCTTGAACTGAACAATACCATATTGTGTTAATGCAATTTTAAACTATGTCACTTTATTCGTCGGTAAGAAATGTGATGAATTGTCAGCACTAATACTTTTATGTGCAAAACCTATCATCTGTCTGCTTGTTTATCTTTCAGAGTGAGGAAGATATAAGTGTTGAACAAGCGCAGTCTCATCATCTTTCTCAGTTACTTGCACTGCAGCTCCCCAGCAGGGCTAACCTTTCTTGAACTCTATTGAAGTGATGTCGGTTTTGTATATTATTTTGTCGGTGTATTTATTTGCACTGGTGGCATTCTTTGCTGCCCAGTGTATGTAATCTGCTGTCTGCTTGTGCTTTATTATCATAGTGGCGAACTTTGATGCCCAGTGGATGTAATATGCTATAATTTCTTTATTGTATAGTCTAGGATTTTTCTTATTCACGATGCTGCAGTTATTTTACTGTATATATATATATATATCCCATTTTCGCAGTAAACCGGCCAAACCGTAAAATTATGGTACATAATCGGGTCATCATGCAATCACGATGTAGGTTGGGCCTGAAATGTGCCGAACAGCTAACGGGCCGGCAGCAGCCCAAATGAACCCTGACCCATGATTGTGCGAATCAAATCACGGGCTTTTAAGAGGCCAAAATTGTCTCGGTCCTTGTTTGGCCCAATCAGATATCGGCTCCGAGCAGGCCCAATGCAAACCGGGCCGTAGTTAGGCCCAACTATATGACGGGCTTTTAACAGGCCGAAATTAATATTGGGACAAAAAGTTAAACGGGCCCTTAACAGGCGAAAACTAATATTAGGCGGAATTACTAAGTGAGCCTTTAGCAAGTGGGCCCAAAAGCATAGTGTCCAGTTGACGGGCCGAATCGGATATGGGCCATAATTGAGCACAAAGCCTCTTAAAGGGCCGGACCTGATCTGGGCCATAATTTGGCCCAAAACATGGTAGGCTTTTAAAGGGCCGGATCTCATATGGGCCACTATTAGGCTCGGAACATGGCAGGCCATTAATGGACCGGATCAAATATGGGCCTGCATTTGGCCCAAAACATGGCAGCCAGTTAATTGGCCGGCCTACTAGGGTCCTCAAAATCTTGTGGGCCTACAGCTGGGCCGGCCCATTAATGTCGGCGATATCTCATGGGCTTTTAGCCAGGCCGGCCCATTATGATCCGCAAGAATCTTGTGGGCCTTTACCTGGGCCGGCCCATTATGGCACACAAAAATCTTGTGGGCCTTTACCTGGGCCGGCCCATTATGGCCCGCAAAATCTTGTGGGCCTTTTGCTGGGCCAGCCCATTATGGTCCGCAAAATCTCGTGGGCCTTTAGCTGGGCCGGCCCATTATGGTCCGCAAAATCTTGTGGGCCTTTAGCTGGGCCGGCCCATTTAAACTTGATGGGCTGGTCCACGTGTCAACATATCATAGGCGCGTCTCGCCCATTGGATGAGTGACACCTATGCTAGCGTGGACCTGACACGTGTCTCCTCCAGCCAATGATGATTTTACACGTGGAAAATCCCCATTGGTCGGGGCTGTTAATGGGTTATCGGATTGAAAACCTGACCCGATAGCTTAACGGCGTTTCGTTACAGTGGATGCCACGTGTCGGTCACCCTTTACGAAAGCACTTCTGTGACACGCGATTTATCGTCATGGAAGTGGACACTTCCGTGATGATAATTTTGGTAATGTCATGGAGCACTTCTACGACAGCACAGGTATGACTATCTTGATTCTGTCATAAATTTTTCATGGATGTACATGCATGACAAAAAACACGACCTACTGTGACAAACACATATCATCACAGAAGTGTATTTTTTTGTAGTGACTCCATGCAGACATACGATCTTGGTCATGTATATCTTTGCCAACTTAGCACTGGTGTAAGTGGTCTTCACTGGGATGAAATGAGCTACCTTCGTCAAATGATCGACTACAACCCAAATAGAGTCATAGCCCGAACGAGTCCTGGGCAATCCTATGATAAAATCCATGCCTAGCTTGTCCCACTTCCATTCGGGTATCGACAATGGCTGTAGCAATCATACTGGCTTCTGATGCTCTGCCTTCACTCTCTGACATACATCACAAACTGCTACATACTCCGCGATATCCTTCTTCATTCCGGTCCACCAGAAACTGTCCTTCAAATCTAGATACATCTTGGTATTTCCTGGGTGAATCGAATACGGCGAATCATGGGCCTCTTGCAGAATCAACTTCCTGATCTCGGGGTCATTAGGCACATATACGCGATCCTCAAACCATAAGGTATCGTGCTCATCCTCACGAAATCCTTTAGCCTTTCCTTTGCTCATCCTTTCCTTTATCTCGGCAAGCTCTTTGTCTGTCTTCTGAGCTTCTCTAATCTTATCCATCAAGGTAGACTGAATTTCCAATGCTGCTACATAGCCTCTCGGAACTATTTCCAAACATAGCTCGAGAAGATCCTCTGCTAACTCCTTGGGTAATCCTCTGGTCATGAGTGTATTGACATGATTCTTGCGACTCAACGCATCGGCTACTACGCTAGCCTTTCCAGGATGATAGTGCAACCTCATATCATAATCCTTAATGAGCTCCAACCATCTCCTCTGCCTGAGATTCAACTCCTTCTGCGTGAAGATATACTTCAAACTCTTGTGATCCGTGTAAACCTCACAATGGTTTTCGATGAGAAAATATCTCCAAGTCTTCAACGCATGCACTACGGCTGCTAACATCAGATCGTGGGTAGCATAATTCAACTCATGGGGTTTAAGCTGTTGCGAGGCATAGAAAACAACTCTCCCCTTCTGCATAATCACTGCTCCAAGTCCTCGACGAGAAGCGTCTCAATATACTTGATAATCCTTGTGTTAATCTGGAAGAATCGACACCGGGGCTGTAACCAAGCGTTTCTTCAACTCCTAAAAACTGGCCTCACATTCCTCAGTCCATTTGAACTTGGTGTCCTTATTCAACAACTCTGTCATCGGCTTTGCAATCTTTGAGAAATTCTCAATGAACCTTCTGTAGTATCCTGCGAGTCCAAGAAAACTCCGGATCTCTCCAACTGACGTGGGTGATTCCCAATTTGTCACTGTGACAACCTTGGTGGGGTCTATTGCTATTCCTTCTCCGGATATAACATGTCCGAGGAATCCAACTTCCTTCAACCAAAACTCACACTTACTAAATTTGCCATATAACTGATGTTCTCTGAGCTTCCCAAGTACCAAACGCAAATGCTCCTTATGCTCCTCTTCATTCTTCGAGTAGAGCAATATGTCATCGATGAACACCACGACGAACTTATCCAAAAACTCCATAAACACCTTGTTCATCATGTTCATGAAATAGGCAGGCGCATTAGTCAGACCGAATGACATAACGGTATACTCATATAGCCCGTACCTTGTGGTAAAACCTGTCTTAGGTATATCCTGCTCTCGAATCTTCAGCTGATGTTATCCTGATCACAGATCGATCTTAGAAAATACTTTAGCTCCTTGCAATTGGTCAAACAAATCATTGATCATCGGCAGTGGGTACTTGTTCTTGATTGTTACTTCATTCAATCCACGATAATCAACAACCATCCTCAACGATCCATCCTTCTTCTCCACTAGAAGCACTAGTGATCCCCAAGGTGATGAACTTGGGCGAATATAGCCTTTATCCAGTAACTTCTTAATCTGCTTCTTGATTTCTTCCAAATCCTTTGTGGGCATTCGGTACGGTCTCTTAGATATGGGCCCTATGCCTAGCAAAAGCTCAATTAAAAACTCAATGTCTCTATCCGGTGGCATGCCTGGCAACTGTTATGGAAATACATCAGGGAAACCCTTCACCACTGGTACTTCCTCCTGTACAACTCCTGATAAGGAATTCACTTGAGTCCTCTTCGGCACATGCCAGGATACATACTTAATCCTTCTTCCTTCTGGGGCGGTGAGCAAAATCGACTTACTGGCGCAGTCAATGTTCCCTCCATACTTTGACAACCAATCCATGCCTAATATTACATCCATTCCTTGTGACTCCAAAACGATTAGGTCTGAGGGGAACACGTAGTTACCAATCCTTAATGGTAAGCGACCACACCATAGGCTAGCCATATACTCTGCTCCTAGCGAGGTTACTAACATGGGTGACCTAAGGGCTTGGGTTGGCAGGCTATACTAATCCATGAACCCCCTTGATATGTATGAATGCGATGGACCAGTATCAAAAAGAACGATTGCAGTAAATGACTTAACCAAAAACTTACCTATTACTGCATCTGGTTGCGCTTCAACCTCCTCCACGCTAACGTGGTTCACTTGTCCCCTATTGAAAGGGTTGGGCTTCTTCCTAGAGCTTCCATTGCCATTTCCATTCTTTGCTTCAGAACACTCCGTGGCGTAATGTCCATTCTTCCCGCACTTGAAACAGTAATGTGACTTAGATCCTTCTTGGCGGGTGTTGCTAGGCTGGAACGGTTCTGGCCGTTGCTTCCTCCATTCCCATTCCCATTCTTGGGGCCACTATGGTTACGCGAACTCCCTCCATTGAAATTATGGCCTCCATGGTTATGGTGAATGTGTCCTCCCGAGTTCGGGGTAAAACGGGGCCTCTACTGAGCTCCTGAATTGTACTTCCCTTGTCCATACTTACTCTTGCGGTTGTCAATCTGCTGCTGCTTCCATTCAATCACGAGAGCTCTATCTACCAACTCCTGGTAGTTGTTGAAGGTTGCCACCATCAACTACATGCTCAGCTCATCCTTCAGTCCTTCCAGGAACTTCTCCTGCTTAGCGGCATCTGTAGCAACGTCATCTGGGGCATAACGTGCTAACTTACTAAAATCATCCACATACTAGCCCACTATGCGTCCTCCTTGGCGCAAGTTGCGAAACTCGCGCTTGTTCATGGCCATAGCTCCTGCTAAAACATGGGCAGTGCGAAAAGCCTGCTGAAACTGATCCCATGTAACAGTGTCGATGGGGTAAGTGGCTGTGAAATTCTCCCACCATGATGCTGCCTGTCCATCAACCTGATGTACGACAAAACACACTCTCTCCGCATCTGTGCATCCTGAAGTGGTCAACTCCCTTCCAATCTTGCGGAGCCAATCATCTGCAACAATTGGCTCGGTGCTACTGGAAAACACCGGCGGATTCAGCCTTAGAAAACAGGCTAAGTGATCAACAAGTGGTGGTGGTGGGTTGTTGTTGTTCCCCTGGTTCTGATTCTGGACTAGTAGCTGCATCAGGGTATTCTGCTACTGGATCAACTGAGTGAGCTCCGGCGGGAAAGCAAATCCATTGTCACGTCTCAGAGGCATCTGATGGGTTTAGAAAAGATGAGAAAACAGAATAGAATGAGGTCTAGAGGGAAAACACAACCCGTATGCACATGAGACAAACACAATCATATCACTCCAATCAATTCAAACAAGGGCATACGTCGGTCTAACTAACGTTACAACAGTGTTTGGACTATACTATATACATGGTGGAATACTACTACTGATATGGTGGTCGACTAGAAGTTTTAATCGGTGGAAGACTCCATGATATCTGCTCCAGCTTCATCAACATAGTCATCATCGCTATCGTCGGGGTCCGAGTCGGTGTTGTCGATGATGATGTAGTTCTCCGGACAAGTGGAATCGTCGTCTTCTCCTCCTGGCGCGGGGTCTCCCATGAATACTCCTAGCTTCCTCGTCAAATCGTCATTCTTCTCCATGAGTATCGTCATTTCCTCCTCATATCCATCGCGTGTAGACTTGAGTTCTTCCTCCAGCTCCATGATCCTTGTCATTGCCTTCTTCAGTTCTATCATCCTTGCGCACATCTGGTTCTCCTGGCGACGAATGTGCTGGTTTAACTCCTGGATGAAAGCTGCAATGGATCTATCCCTCCTGGTGCTAATCATCTCCCATTGCTCATCTTGGCGCCCTCAAATCTGGTAGATAGTATCCTTAAGATCCTTGTGGTAAACTTCTCCAATGTGTCCCATGGTGATGTGGGCTGCCATGCTCTTTCCTAGACTCCCAGTTGGTGCATCAAAGGAAAACTCTATGGGCTCAGTGACTGGCATGAACGTCCTTCCTGGAACTTGAAATCGAATCATCCAATGCTCCTCTTCTGGTAAAGTGGCGATGTAGGTCCCGGTGAAGCTTGGTATTCCGATGTTCAGGTACCTAGTAACTGCCTTCAAGTGTCGTCCAAAAGGTGTATCTTCATCCGGTTATGTGAACTTGTTCCTTGCATCCACCATCCTATAGAGTAGAAAAGGAGAGGAGTCAGAAATGAGAAGAGAGTAGTGATCTAATGTTTTAGCTTAGTGGTCATGTCCTACAGTCAGCATGTGCTCTGATACCATCTTGTAGCGACTAGACCTCAAACAGTCTAGTCTCTGTGCATCAGTGTCATCCCTGGATCAGTAATGCTAACACACACAATACTCGAGGATTAATAACAGAGTTTCAATCACACACTTATTACATTGAATGTCTCGAAAAGAGAACTTAATACAACAATATGGCTTAAGGCCATCTAAAAACGATAACAGCGGAAGGCTTGGAAGACAAAGCGAGTCAATCAACTCCAACAGCATAGCTGAGTGAAAGACAACGACCTATGGCACCTTACTCGTCGCCTGAAAAGTCTGCAACATGAAATGTTGCAGCCCGAAACGGGTCAGCACATGGAATATGCTGGCAATGTAACACATAGAGTAATGAACAGAATAAATGCTATCACTACATGCATATATGGCTGGTGGAAAGCTCTATGGTTACAATTTTGCATAAAGCCAATTTTTTCCTACAACAAAGGAACAAATTTCATTTAACTATCATGGTGGTTGTTAAACATTAAGAAGGTTCCTCCAACTAATCCCAATTAAGCATCATCATTAAACCCAATCAATTTAATTTAGAGTGATGAGATCAACATGATAATCCAAGAACCAAATACTCAAGATGTCCATAACCGGGGACACGGCTAACCATGATTAGTTTGTACAGTCTGCAGAGGTTTGCACACTTTTCCCCACAAGACTCGAACACATCCATGGTCGGAGATTCGAGACACAGTCTTCTGAAACATTATCTCTCTACTTTGGGTAGACAGTACCACCTACAACCCACTACATCTGGTAGTCTACCTCTTCAAGAGATTCACGCAACTTACTCAACTATGTCAGATCCCATATTGGCTTGTGGCTGCACACGGAAGTTTCTAGCATGAATAATCTTATGATCCCTTTGAGCCTGGGTGGCAAACCGTAGGATGATCACACAGGTACTCCGGGATATCCTAGGACAGCACTAGATTCTCCAGGTGCCCTGACAACCACTGGTACTCCAGGGTGCCTCAAGCAATCCACCCAGATGTGTATTTAAGTAGCCACCTTAAGTTAACCATTAATTAACAATACTCACATCTGTCATGGATACACTCATCCAAACCACGTCTACGAGCATAGCATAGCAATATAAGCATAACGTAGAAGTAACTCCCAAAGGTTTGATAATAAGCAGGGCAATAGGTTCTACCTCATCATTTACTTCCCAAAAACCCACATGTTAATCAGATCCTAACCATGCAATGTTTGATGTTGATCTAATGCAATAAAACTGGGTAATAAAGAGGTATGATCAAAGTGTTACTTGCCTTGCTGATGATCCGCAAAACCTAGAGACTCGTAGTAGCACGCTTCGCACTCCGGGTACTCTATCGTAAACAAACAATAACATACATAAGCACTCAAACTAGAAGCACGGGTAAAACTCAAATAAGAGATCTAACCAAAAAGTTCAACTGAAGAACTCCGATTTGCAAAAAGAATCAAATCAAACGGAACAACGAAACTCAAACTGCAAAAGAAACAAGATCCGTTTGCTAATCTGGACTAAAGTCAAATTTTACAATACCAAAATCTTGTTCAAGTTGGTTAAACAGAAAAAGGGCTTCGAGACGAAGATCTAGGCGCTTGAATCGCTCGATTCCGATAGACGAGCAAAAAGATAATCTAAAACGAAGATTAGGGCAGAAATTGCGATCGAAAATAATCGCGGAAAAACCCTGGAAAAAGAAAAACTGATGAACAGGCTAACGAACGAATGTTCGCCGTCTGCGGCTAACGGCTGAACTTCGTTCGTTAAAACGAACGTACGGACGAACGTCCGCTATTTAACTAAACCAAAGAAAACCGAACAGATCTATATAAATAAATAAAAACGAATCTAGGGTTTTTCGAAATAAAAGCGATCGTTTTTTAAAAAAAACAACGGCTACCTCGGTGTACATGTCGGCGGCGGCTAGCTCCGGCGACGGCGGCGACAAGCGGCTCCGGCGGTGGCGGCGAGCAGCGGCGACAGCGGGGTCGGTCTAGGGTTTTGGTGGGGCGGCGGCTCAGCTTGGGCCTTCAGCCTTTAACGGGCCGGCCGAGTCGGTGTCCCAGGCGGACACGGCCTGGTAGGTCGGTTACTTTTTTAAAAAAATATTTCGACGTGCAGAAAAACAAATAAAAGAAATACTAAACGGACTTCAAAAATCCTGAAATAAAATTTTCCCCATCCTCTAAAAATATAACACACAAGGTGAACATTTATTTGGGCCTCTAATGCAATTTTGTAAAGCGCATTTTTTTCCTAATTCAAATAAAATAGCAATAGAACTCCGTAAAAAAAATTCTTATTTGATTTTAATATTTAACACCCAATATTTCTTTATTTTGGGGAAGTCATTTCATCCCCTCTCTTTTATTTTTATATAAGAAATATTCGAAGAGAAAAATAATTAAAACCAAATGATCCTCTTTTGAAAATTTGAGAAAACTCAAATATGAAAATAACGAAATCCCCAACTCTCTCCGCGGGTCCTTGAGTTGCGTAGAATTTCTAGGATCAACCCAAAAATGCAATAAAACATGATATGCAATGATGATCTAATGTATAACATTCCAAATTGGAAATTTGGGATGTTACAATATTTCGATTTCTGATGCTGAAACACAATCTGGTAATGAACATGAACCTAGTGAAAATGCTAATGATGATGTTCATGTTGATACTCAACCTAGTAATAACAATGATGTAGAGATTGAACCTGCTATTGAGCTTGATAACCCACAATCAAAGAATCAACATTATGATAAGAGAGACTTTGTTGCTAGGAAGCACGATAAAGAATCAGAACCATGGGTTTAGAAACCCATGCCTTTTCCTCCAAAGCCATCCAAGAAAAAGGATGATGAGGATTTTGAGCGCTTTGCTGAAATGATTAGACCTATCTTTTTGCGTATGCATTTGACTGATATGCTTAAAATGAATCCCTATGCCAGGTATATGAAAGATATTGTTACAAATAAAATAATGATATCGGAAGCTGAAATTTCCACCATGCTTGCTAATTATACTTTTAAGGGTGGAATACCAAAGAAACTTGGAGACCCAGGAGTGTCAACTATACCATACTCCATTAAAAGAAACTATGTTAAAACTGCTTTATGTGATCTTGGAGCCGGTGTTAGTGTTATGCCTTTCTCTTTGTATCATAGACTTGATTTGAATAAGTTGACACCTACAGAAATCTCTATGCAAATGTCCGATAAATCAACTGCTATACCCATCGGTATTTGTGAGGATGTGCCTATTGTGGTTGCAAATGTCACTATTTTAATGGACTTTGTTATTCTTGATATTCCCGAGGACGACAGAATGTCGATCATCCTTGGTAGACCCTTTTTGAATACTGCAGGGGCTGTTATTGATTGCAACAAAGGCAATGTCACTTTTCATGTTAATGGTAATGAGCATACAATACACTTTTCAAAGAAACAACCTCAAGTTCATAGTATCAATTCTATTGGAAAAATTTCAACAATTACTATTGGAGGTTTTGAATTCCCTCTTCCTACTGTCAAAAAGAAATATGATATTCTTATTGTTGGGGACATGCATACCCCCGTTGAGGTAACCTAGTGTTATTCGAAATTTCTCCGGTTTCATGTTATTGAAAGAAGTTTGTTAACAAGACTTGATCAACCTTGTTAGTGGATTCCTTTTGATGAGCATGAGATGGATGAAGATAGAAGACACAACCTTCTCTACTCTCCTTTTACTTTATGTTATTTAGATTAAATAAAGCAAAAATAGTATTTTCTATCTGTTTTCTGAATTATCTATGCAATAAAAAAATACCCCGAAAATAAAAGTTCTCCAAATGCCCTGAAAATTGAGTATGATTTTTTGTAGAATATTTGAGAATTTCTAGAACTTAGAACACACCAAGGGGGGCCCACCATTTGGTCACGAGGGTGGAGGGCACACCCTACCCCCTGGGCGCGCCCCCTACCTCATGGGCTCCACGTGGACCCCCTCCACTTATTCCATCACCCACACACTTTGTCTTCCTCCAGAAAAAATCATCCCGTAGCTCAAACCCGTGTTCTAGCTCGTTTTACTGCCATTTCCGATCTCCTTGCTCAAAGCTCCATTCACAAAACTGCTTTGGGGGATTCTTCTTTGGTATGTGACTCCTCCAATGGTCCAATTAGTTTTTGTTCTAGTGCTTTATTTATTGCAAATTTTGCTGCTGAGGTGACCCTGTTCTTGGGCTTGCATGTAAAATTTATATGGTCCAAAGTAGTTTTAATGCATGATATAGTCTCTAGGCACTTGTGGGAGTAGTTGCTATCAATCTTGTTGAGTTTGGTTCACTTTTATTTTGAGTCTCTAAAAATTTCATAAATTTTTCAGAGGAAGAAAATGATAAAGAGATTGTTGGGAGGCTCCTCTAGCCGAAGCTCGAAGGAAAAGTAGAATGAAGAGAATAAAAGGCCCAAGTACAATCTTCCTCGCACCGCGGAGGTCCGGCCGTGTGAATGGCCTTGTGATGCGTTCTTGAGAGCCGCCGGAATTCACGACAACTTTTATTATTTGGCTGAGAATGCAGGCCTCACCGACTTCCTCCATGACTATGAACAGTATTTCCTACTCACTAATATTTTCGTGCAAAACTTTTATTTCCATGCTAGAAGATCACCACCTTCAGTGGAGTTTTATTTATATGATGACTTTAAGGAGATCTCACTCTATGATTTTTGTGTGGTTTGCAAGTTGCCCTTTGAGGGAAGCATCGAGGAACCACACCCTAGAGATGTGGAAGAATTTATTGATAGAATTGTTGTAGGGGAAACGAGAAAAGTTTTAGATGCTAGGACTACTAGTGTACATTTTCCTATTCTACACTACTTTGCAATATTTGCTAGTAGATGCTTAATTGTTCGCGGGAACGGTGGGAGCCTTAGTGCTCCATACCTTGCTATTTTGCACCATTCTTTATTTCGTGATACAACTTTCAGTTTAGGCTCTATTGTTGCTAAACGGTTAAGTCTAAACCATACAAAGGGCCCCACCTTTGAAGGTACCTTTGCTTCATGCCTTGCTAAACACTTTGAGATACCTATTAGGCATTATGAGAAAGACGAAAAGTTGCTGCCCACTATTTTGCTAGACTATAAGAGTATGGTAGCACATGACTTCATTGTTAAAAATAAGAAGAAGATACTTAAGTATAACTTGATATTTGCTAAACCTAAGTGTGAGACTATTATCTTGCCTTCACCCTCTCTGTTTAATATACATTCAGGCACGTACCTCATCATGCCCGAGGACATTTATGCATATTGGGAGTTTACATGAGTCCCAGAGCCTAAGCCAGAGCCACCACTTGATGCATATCGAGAGTCTGTTTATCAGTGGGATCCGGAGGAGCTCGCTAACCAGTGGCACCCCGAGGACCCTCCTCAGTACACCAGAGGGGATTGCTTCAATCCGTGGGCATAGACCAACTTAGGCCAAAAGCCTAAGCTTGGGGGAGTACATATTTCTCACCGACATTACATTCATGTTCACACACTCATTCTAGTTGTCGGTGTCCATACTTTTTCATTATACTATCCATGCTAGTTTATATTCTTTTCTTGCTTTCTTCTTGTGTGTTTGAAATTTTTTGAGAAAAACCCAAAAAAAATTTGTAGCTTTTAGCTAGTTTACTTTCCATGCTTGTAGTAGAAATATTAAAAGAAAACCCAAAAAGATTTCCCGTTCTTCTTTTGCTTGTTGGGAGATTTCCCATGTAAATAGTTTTATTTTTCAATGAATTTCTTTTTCTTTTCTTTGGGGGTCGAGAGTAAAAGACCACGATGAAAATGATGAGTGGCTCTCATATGCATTATTGTTGATCTAACCAAGAGCCCATATTATCTTGTCTTCTCCTTTAAATTAAATGTTTGCAGATTCCAGCTTAGTCCAATGCACGTGCAAATGAAAGGCAATAATGACGATATATGATGAAATGATTGAGATGAGAGAAGCTGGTATGAACTCGACCTATCTTGTTTTTGTAAATATGATTAGTTCATAGTTCCTGATTCAGCCTATTATGAATGAAACATGTTTGCAATGACAATTAGAGATTATAGTTATTCATGCCATGCTTAATTAGCTAGGAGTTTATAATGGTTTACCTTGCATTCCAACATTCTATTAAAATGGTTGTGATGTGGTATGATAAGGTGGTATCCTCCTTTGAATGATTCGAGTGGCTTGACTTGGCACATGTTCACGCATGTAGTTGAAACAAAATCAACATAGCCTTCACGGTATTTATGTTCATGGTGATTTATATCCTACTCATGCTTGCACTCATTGTTGGTTAATCTTAAAGCATGTTCATGACTGTTGTCGCTCTCTAGTTGGTCGCTTCCCAGTCTCTGTCTAGCCTTCACTTGTACTAAGCGAGAATACTGCTTGTGCATCCACTTCCATAAACCCCAAAGTTATTCCATATGAGTCCACCATACCTTCCTATATGCAGTATTTACCTGCCGTTCCAAGTAAATTTGTATGTGCCAAACTCTAAACCTTCAAATGAAATTCTGTTTTGTATGCTCGAATAGCTCATGTATAAACTAGGCATGTCTATATCTTCCATGCTAGGTGGGTTATTCTTATATGAGTGGACTTCGCTCATCATTCACGAGAAAATGGCCGGTAACCAGGATGCCCGGTCCCATGCTCAAATCAAATCAAAATAATGGCAAACAAAACTCCCCCATGATTGTTGTTAGTTGGACGGTACCCGTTGTTTCAGACTAGCCGTGGAATGTGCTTGTTGGTGGTGGGGGAGTATAAACTTTACCATTCTTTTAGGGAACCGCCTATAATGTATGTAGCATGGAAGATATCGAGATCTCTTGGTTGTTATGTTGACAATGAAAGTACGCCACTCAAAATATTATTTATCTCTGATTCAAAACTCGAGCTCTGGCACCTCTCAAATCCCTGCTTCCCTCTGCAAAGGGCCTATCTATTTACTTTTATGTTGAGTCACCATCCTCTTATTCAAAAGCACTAGTTCGAGAGCACCGCTATCATTTATATGCATTGTTATTAATTTACATTGAGTATGACTGTGAATGGATCTCTTTTGCCATGAATTACAATGTTTAGTCAGTCCTTGATCTTCAGGGGTGCTATGCATTTATGTTTTGCAGTCTCAGAAAGGACTAGTGAGATACCATCTTGTTGTATCATATTATGATTGTTTTGAGAAAGTGTTGTCATCCAAGATTTATTATTATTGCTCGCTAGTTGATTATGCCATTGATATGAGTAAATGTGAGACCTAAGCGTTATTGTGAATATGGTTAGTTCATAATCTTTGCTGAAAACTTGAATGTTGGCTTTACATATTTGCAACAACAAGATCAAACAGAGTTTGTAAAAGTTTTTCTTTACCACTTTCAGTTTGTCAACTGAATTGCTTGAGGACAAGCAAAGGTTTAAGCTTGGGGGAGTTGATATGTCTCCAACGTATCTACTTTTCCAAACACTTTTGCCCTTGTTTTGGACTCTAACTTGCATGATCTGAATGGAACTAACCCGGACTGACGCTGTTTTCAGCAGAATTGCCACGGTGTTATTTTTGTGCAGAAATAAAAGTTCTCGGAATGACCTGAAACTCCACGGAGTCACGTTTTGGAATTAATAAAAAATATTGGCGAAAGAATCAACAGAGGGGGACCCACACATCTGTCCACGAGGGTGCATGGCGCGCCCACCCCCCTGGGGTGCGCCCCCTGCCTCGTGGGTCCCCTGGACCTCCACCGACCTCAACTCCAACTCTATATGTTCATGTTCGGGGAGAAAGAAATCAGAGAGAAGGATTCATCATGTTTTACGATATGGAGCCGCCGCCAAGCCCTATTCTTCCTCGGGAGGGCTGATCTGGAGTCTGTTCGGGGCTTTGGAGAAATGAATCCGTCGCCATCGTCATCATCAACCATCCTCCATCACCAATTTCATGATGCTCACCGCCATGCGTGAGTAATCCCATCGTTGGCTTGCTGGACGGTGATGGGTTGGATGAGATTTACCATGTAATCGAGTTAGTTTTGTTAGGGTTTGATCCCTAGTATCCATTATGTTCTAAGATTGATGTTGCTATGACTTTGCCATGCTTAATGCTTGTCACTAGGGCCCGAGTGCCATGATTTCAGATCTGAACCTATTATGTTTTCATGAATATATGTGAGTTCTTGATCCTATCTTGCAAGTCAATAGTCACCTGCTATGTGTTATGATCCGGCAAAACCCAGAGTGACAATAGTCGGGACACTTCCTGGTGATGACCGTAGTTTGAGGAGTTCATGTATTCACTAAGTGCTAATGCTTTGGTCCGGTACTCTATTAAAAGGAGGCCTTAATATCCCTTAGTTTCCAATAGGACCCCGCTGCCACGGGAGGGTAGGACAAAAGATGTCATGCAAGTTCTTCTCCATAAGCATGTATGACTATATTTGAAATACGTGCCTACATTACATTGAGAACTGGAGCTAGTTCTGTGTCACCCTATGTTATAACTATTGCATGATGAATTGCATCCGACATAATTATCCATCATTGATCCATTGCCTACGAGCTCTTTTCATATTGATCTTTGCTAAGTTACTTCTCCGTTGCCGCTGTTACAATTGCTACAAAACCGCTACTCTTACTTTTGCCACCGTTACCGTTACTTCCATACTACTTTGCTACTAAATACTTTGCTGCAGATATTAAGTGTTTCAGGTGTGGCTGATTGACAACTCAGCTGCTAGTACTTGAGAATATTCTTTAGCTCCCCTTGTGTCGAATCAATAAATTTGGGTTGAATACTCTACCATCAAAAACTGTTGCGATCCCATATACTTGCGGGTTATCAACTCGCTCTCCGGGGCGCGGCGCAGGCTCGACCTTCCCCCTCCTCCGGCAGCCTCCAAGACCCTGGGACCAGAAGGCCATCGGTGGTGAGCCAATCGAGGTGCTGTTCCCTTACCTCGACGGAAGCAAGTCACCCTGGATCTAGCCCGGCGGTAGCGCGGCTCGAGAGCTTGATGCCTTCTTCCCATTGGCCACCTTCTTGGCGCGCTCCAACGTTGCCGTCTTGTCCTTCGCCATCTCCGCGGTGGTCATCAGAGTCGAGTGGAGCTGCACGGCATGGAGGCGAAAGAGGTGGAGAGACGGCCAGAAGGGTGAAGAAAGGAGAGGGACACTGTTCCACCGCTCGGTCGCATAGCCTCTTATAGCAGTGCACCCGAGTAACCGACACCTGGGACCGCGAGATCCCAGTGCATCCTACTAATCAGAGACTTCATAGTACGTGGCGATAAAGGTGGAGCAAAAATCAAGGAGTCCCGCCCCACTTGCCCCACTTACCGCGCCGTTACCGATCCGCGCGCTTCTCCAAAATTTCAAATCCCGTGAGATCCAGGACCTGGCAGAATGATCGATCACGTCAGAAGGTTTCCTTGTTCATTCGGGTCCAACCCGATGCTCGAGATCACTCGGTCAAATATCGATCCAGAATAGATCGAGGCGATTGAGAAGGGGTTAAGCAGTGCGGGCATATGCAGATCTCTAAAACGCCTCCGAGGCATTGAGTCTCATCGAAACCCGCTCCAATCCTTTTTCACTCGAACCCCGATCCATTCGGGGGCTAATGAGGAGGACATGTACCTAGGGCATGGTCCTAGGCCTAGCCTACATGCCCTACCCAAGGACACCACATGCAAGAACCCATGGCCCACAAGGTTATGAAGGAGTCACCGACTGGGCTACCTGCAATTTACAAGTCACTCGAACAAGGGATTCACTTGGTGAAATCACGTACACTCGACTATCTCTGTTCACTCAGAGTACCAGGTGCCGCTCGAGCATAGAAGCCCTAGGGTCATCCTGAGACAGCAACGGTCGGGAGATTAGTTTGTCGCCTTGAAGAGCATCTAATGCTGGCGTTACATGTAACACTCGCACCCCTTAACTCACCCATTGAACCCTTGGGTAACGGGGGCCTTGATGAGGGGCCGGCGGACTCTATATAAGGCGCCCCTCCACCCCTGCACATGGGTACGCATCATTTGTAACTCAACACTCCAGATAATCAAGCTCCCGTAGCACCGAGACGTAAGGTCTTTACCTCTTCCGAGAGGGGCCTGGACTCGTAAATCCGAGTGTACAACCACACCGTAGCTAGGCTCTGCCCTCTCATACGTACCCCTATCCTCTACTGTCGGAATTGTTCCCATGACACAAAGTTCGCTAGGCAGCTAGGGGACATTTGGTCCCAGCTCACTTGGTCAATTTGGGCCGTGCATGAGAGATCCAATGATCCGTGTGTAATTTTTTCTATTTGTGCACCTAGAGGGCGATTGCATTCTAGTCCCCCCCACATTTTATGGATCCCTTATAGATACCCAAATGATATGTGTTACAATTCAAATGCGTAGCACTTTGGCCCTTATGTTTTTCGATGAAATTCTAGTCACGCAAGGATAGAAAATTATTGGATGAAAAGAAAAACTATTATCCGTGAGAGGGAAGGAAATCTTACTCAAATCAATTGTACAAGATATGGAGAGGTATCCCAAGTTATGCCATGTCCGTCTTTAAAATTCCTAAAAATGCAACGGAATCATTGAGGCGATGTCGCAATTTTGGTGGGGTGACGATGACAACAAGAAGGGAATTCATTGGATGGTGTGGTTGAAGATGTGTGTGTGTGTAAAAATACCAAGGAGGAATGGTGGTGTAGGGTGGAACCCTAATGGTCGATCTTTTCATACTTGGAGGGGGGAAAGAGAGACAAATCAAAAGAAACACAAGATGAACACTCAAGACAAGATCCAATCACACAGTTAAATCCACATACACATAAGGAGATACAAAGATCCAAAATCAACACAATAGGATACAAAGGGTAGCTAGTTCATGCCAATCCTTGAAGGAGAGAGGTCTTGAATCCTAGCAGGATCTTCCCATGAAGGGGTCTTGAATCCACATGGGGGATCTTCTCACATGGATGTCTTGAACTCCATGGGAGTAGGGATAAGTGGATGAGCAAATCTCTATATCAAATGAGCTCTAACCTTTGCTAACCCTAGAAGGATGAGGGAGAGGTCTATATATAGTGCTAGTACAAGTTGGGACGAGTTGGAGGGGCACATGGGCCTTTAGGCCATTCACTATGTGCAAACAAGGGCCGGATGTCTAGGCTAGGGGCCCGATGTCCGGTGGCTCATGAAGAGCCAGATGTCCAGGGTCTTGGCCGGATGTCAGGGCCTGGAGGGGCAGAGGCCCTATTGCTCTCGGGTGTGTCAAGCCTCAAATCCGGGGCCGGATTGGATGTCCGGGCTGGTCGGACTGGATGTCCGGGTCCTGTAGCTTCGGAGTTGTGGCCTTGTTGTTGTAGATGGAGTCATCAGGGGCTAGATATCAGGGCCAGGGTCCAGATGTCCGGGTCATGTACCCCTTCTACGGTTCCTCTCGTCGTGCTCATTTGTCCATGTACTTGAGGACTTGTCCATCACCACGAGCATCTCCAAGAGAGTCTTCTTGCTACATAAGCACACATAGCATTCCAGATTGAGGTGGTAGTCATGTATCATGTGGGTCATATGGAATGTCACTAATGAGAGATGTCACCCGGTCTCAAGAGCTCTTGCACATGCTCATGCGATCGGTCTACTTGGTGCCTGGGGAGACGGAAGTAGGTCCATGTGAATGACTGTGGGATGCTCCGCATCTCCCCTCCCCCTGGGAAAGATCCGACCTCGGATCAAAAACCTCATCACCATGGAAGGGAGATAGATCCTGACATTAGAAATCTCGCTCATGTTGTACTTGTCGCTTGGGATGTTGATCTTGTATGCATTGTTGTTGTAGCGTGCTAATAGCTTGAAGGGTCCATCGGCTCGAGTTAGTAGCTTGGAATTGAGCTCATTGGGGAAGCATTCCTTTCAAACGTGTAACCACACAAGATCTCCGGTGTCGAATACCATGGGGTGCTTGTTCATGTTGGTCTTGGTCGTGAGTCGTTGTACTTGGTGCTCAATGGTGTGTCGTGTATATTCATGCACCTTCTTGAGATAGCTCGCTCGTGCGCTTGTTCCCATGTTTGATGCGCTCTTGTATTGGTAGCGGTGGATTGTCCAATGGGACAACGGGTTGAATATGTAGATGACCTCGAAGGGGGACTTTCTGTTAGTAGAGTGTCTTGCTCGATTGTAGGCGTACTCGTCAATGGGTAAGTGATACGTCTCCATCGTATCTACTTTTCCAAACTCTTTTGCCCTTGTTTTGGACTCTAATTTGCATGATTTGAGTGGAACTAACCCAGACTGACACTGTTTTCAGCAGAATTGCCTTGGTGTTATTTTTGTGCAGAAATAAAAGTTCTCAGAATGATCTGAAGCTTCACGGGGAATATTTTTGGAATTAATAAAAAATATTGGCGAAAGAATCAACCAGAGGGGACCCACCACGTGACCACAAGGCTGGGGGCGCACCCTACCCCCCCCCCCCCCCGGCGTGCCCCTGGCTTGTGGGTCCCGTGAAGCTCCATCGAACTCAACTCCAACTCCATATATTCATGTTCAGGGAGAAAAAAAATCAAAGAGAAGGATTCATCGCGTTTTACAAGACGGAGCCGTCGTCACCTCCTGTTCTTCATTGGGAGGCCAGATCTGGAGTCCGTTTGGGGCTCCGGAGAGGTTAAATCAATGCCATCGTCATCATCAACCATCTTTCATCACCAATTTCATGACGCTCACCGTCCTGCTTGAGTAATTCCATCGTAGGCTTGTTGGACGGTGATGGATCGGATGAGATTTATCATGTAATCGAGTTAGTTTTGTTAGGGTTTGATCCCAAGTATCCACTATGTTCTGAGATTGATATTGCTATGACTTTGCTATGCTTAATGCTTGTCACTAGGGCCCGAGTGCCATGAATTCAGATCTGAACCCTTTATGTTTTCATGAATACATTTGTGTTGTTGATCCTATCTTGCAAGTTATAGCCACCTACTACGTGTTATGATTCGACAACCCCGGAGTGACAATAGTCGGGACACTTCCCGGTGATCACCGTAGTTTGAGGAGTTCATGTATTCACTAAGTCCTAATGCTTTGTTCTGGTTCTCTATTAAAAGGAGGCCTTAATATCACTTAGTTTCCATTAGGACCTCGCTGCCACGGGAGGGTAGGACAAAAGATGCCATGCAAGTTCTTCTCCATAAGCATGTATGACTATATTCGGAATACATGCCTACATTATATTGATGAATTGGAGCTAGTTCCATGTCACCCTATGTTATAACTATTGCATGATGAATGCCATCCGAGTAATTATCCATGATTGATCCATTGCCTACGAGCTTTTCACATATTCATCTATGAAAGGAAAGGGTATTAAAGCCGAAGATGTTAAGAATTTACCGCCTATTGAATGAAATACATGGTCTTGATAACCCGACACAGGTAGTAGAGGTAAATTCTCTCTATAGATTTGATGAAGGTGATATTCGTCATAATAAGTCTGCTAGTCAATGCTTGGATGAGTTTGATAATTTTATTGTTAAACAAGAAAATTTCAATGCTTATGCTAGTAGACAATTGAAATGTAATGCTCACATGCTTGACTGCTTGGGTGATTATATGAGTAGAACTATTAATGATCTTAAGCTTAAACATGCTTCCATGGTTAGAACTCAAGTAGAACAAGTACTTAAGGCACAGGTTGATTTGCTCAATGAGTTAAATAGTAAGAACAATGATAATGTTGTTAGGGTTATGACTATAGGTGGTAAAATGACCCAGGAACCTAAGAGGGTTGAGCAGGATTCTTAGAGAATTAATACTAATGCACCTAGTCCTAGTAATAAAAAGAAAAAGAAAACTGATAGGACTTTGCATGCTTCTAGTGAACCTACTATATACACACCTGAGAATCCCAATGATATTTCTATTTCTGATGCTGAGACACAATCTAGTGATGAACATGAACCTAGTGATAATGTTAATGATGATGTTCATGTTGATGCTCAACCTAGTAACGATAATGATGTAGAGATTGAACCTGCTATTGATCTTGATAATCCACAATCAAAGAATCAACGTTATGATAAGAGAGACTTCGTTGCTCGGAAACATGGTAGAGAAAGAGAACCATGGCTTCAGAAACCTATGTCCTTTCCTCCTAAGCCATCCGAGAAAAAGGATGATGAGGATTTTGAGCGCTTTACTAAAATGATTAGACCTATCTTTTTGCATATGCGTTTGACTGATATGCTGAAAATGTCTCCTTATGCTAAGTATATGAAAGATAATGTTACAAATAAAAGAAAGATACCGGAAGCTGAAATTTTCACCATGCTTGCTAATTATACTTTTAAGGGTGGAATACCAAAGAAACTAGGAGATCCAAGAATACCAACTATACCATGCTCCATTAAAAGAAACTATGTTAAAACTGCTTTATGTGATCTTGGAGCCGATGTTATTGTGATGCCTTACTCTTTATATCGTAGACTTGAATTGAATAAGTTGACACCTACCGAAATCTCTTTGCAAATGGCCGATAAATCAACTACTGTACCCATCAATATTTGTGAGGATGTGCCTGTTGTGGTTGCAAACGTTACTATCTTAACGGACTTTGTTATTCTTGATATTCCCGAGGACGACAATATGTTGATCATCCTTGGTAGACCCTTTTTGAATACTGCAGGGGTTGTTATTGATTGCAACAAGGGCAATGTCACTTTTAATGTTAATGGTAATGAGCATACGGTACACTTTCCGAAGAAACAACCTCAAACTCATAGTATCAATTCTATTGTAAATTTCAACTATTACTATTGGAGGTTTTGAATCCCCTCTCCCTACTATAAAAAATAAATATTATATTCTTATTGTTGGGGACATGCATATCCCCGTTGAGAAGGAGAAAATTATGAGGAGATTGTTGAGAGGTTCCCGGAGCCGGCGTTCGAAGGAAAAAGAAAATGAGGAGAAGAAGAAGCCCAAGTACAATCTTCCTCACACCGTGGAGGTTCGGCCGTGTGAATGGCCATGTGATGCATTCTTGGAGGTGGCCAAAATTTATGAGGATTTTTATTATTTGGCAGAGAATGCAGGCATCACCGACTTCCTCAACGATAAGTGTGATCGTACCTCCTACTCACTAATACTTTCATGCAAAATTTTCACTTTCATGCTAGGAGATCACCACCCATTGTAGAATTTTACTTATATTATGAGTATAAGGATATGACGCTTTATGATTTTTGTGAGGTTTGCAAATTACCTTTTGAGAGCAGTGTCGAGGAACCACGTCCTAGAGATGTGGAAGATTTTATTGATAAAGTTACCATAGGGAAAAGGAGAAAGGTGTCGGAAGCAAGAGTGCCTAGTTTGCATTTTCTTGTTTTACGCTACTACTCATTATTTGTTGGGAGATGTTTAATTGGTTGTGGGGAGATTGGAGGCCTTAGTGCTCCTGACCTTGCTATTTTGTGCCATGCTTTACTTCGCGATAGAACTTTTAGTTTGGGCGCTATGGTTGCTCGACAGTTGAGTTTATACCGTTCGAGGGGTCCTATCTTTGGGTATGCCTCACGCCTTGCTAAACACTTTGAGATACCTATTAGACACGATGAGGAAGAAGAGATGATATTACCCACTATTTACCTAGACTATAATAGTATGGTTTTATGTGATTTTATTAGGGAAGACGATGACAAGAGGCTCATCTATAACCTGGTATTTAGCGAGAAGACTTGTTAGATTATTACCTTGCCTGCACCTTCTTTGTTTGATATTCATTCAGGCGAGTACCTCATCATTCCCGAGGACATTTATGAAAATTGGGAGCGGACACGATCCCCAGTTCCTGAGCCAGAGCCATCACCTGATCCATACCAGGAGTCTATTTATCAGTGGGAGCCGCAGGAGCTCGCTAACCAGTGGGACTCCCAGGATCCTCCTTAGTACACCGGAGATGGCTACTTTGATCCATGGGCATAGACCAACTTAGGCCAAAAGCCTAACCTTGGGGGAGTACATATTTCTCACCGACATTACATTCATGTTCACACACTCATTCGAGTTGTTGGTTTTCATACTTTTTCATTGTATTATCCATGCTAGTTTATTTCCTTTTTCCCGCTTTCTTCTTGTGTGTTCAAAAAACTTTGAGAAAAAACAAAAAAAATAGTTGTAGCTTCTATTTAGTTTCCTTTCCATGTTGATGTAGTAGTACTATTAAAGAAAAACCCAAATATATTTCTCGTTCTTCTTTTGCTTGTTGGGAGCTTTCCCATGTAAATAGTTTTTCTCGTTCTTGTTTTACTTTCTTCAGGAAAACAAAAACTCCAAAAACATTTCAGTGTGCTTCTTTGAAATTCTTTTTTTTCTTTGGGGGTCGAGAGGAGAAGACCACAATGAAAAATGATGAGTGGCTCTCATATGCATTATTGTTGATCTATAAAAGATCCCATATTACCTTGTCTTCTCATTTGAATAAATATTTGCAGATTCCAGCTTAGTCCAATGCATGTGCACTATTATTATTATTCACACCATTCGGTTGTGCAAGTTAAAGGCAATAATGACGATATACGATGAAATGATTGAGATGAGGAAAAGCCGGTATGATCTCGACCTATCTTGTTTTTGTAAATATGATTAGTTCATCATTCTTGATTCAGCTTATTATGAATGAAACATGTTTGCAATGATAATTAGAGATTATAGTTAATCATGCCATACTTAATTAGCTAGGAGTTTATAATGGTTTACCTTGCGTGCTAACATGCTTTTAAAATGGTTGTGATGTAGTATGATAGGATGTTATCCTCCTTTGAATGATTCGAGTGGCTTGACTTGGCACATGTTCACGCATGTAGTTGAAACAAAATCAAGATAGCCTCCACAATATTTATGTTCATGGTGATTTATATCCTACTCATGCTTGCACTCAATGTTGGTTAATCTCAATGCATGTTTATGACCGTTGTCGCTCTCTAGCTGGTCGCTTCCCAGTCTTTTTCTAGCCTTCACTTGTACTAAGCGGGAGTACTGCTTGTGCATCCACTTCCATAAACCCAAAGTTGTTCCATATGAGTCCACCATACCTACCTATATGCGGTATTTACCTGCCGTTCCAAGTAAGTTTGCATGTGCCAAACTCTAAACCTTCAAATTATAATCTGTTTTGTATGTCAGAATCGCTCATATAGCGACTGGGGGCTGTCAGTATCTTCCATGCTAGGTGGGTTATTCTCATGATGAGTGGACTCTGCTCATCATTCACGAGAAAATGGCTGGTAATCTGGATTCCCAGTCCCATGTGAGGGAGTCCGAGATTAGGGGGGTCTCGGACAGCCGGACTATATACTTTGGCCGGATTGCTGGATTGTGAAGATACAAGATTGAAGACTTTGTCCCGTGTCAGGGTGGGACTCTCCTTTGCGTGGAAGGAAAGCTTGGCAATTCGGATATGTAGATCTCCTTCTCTGTAACCGACTCTGTGTAACCCTAGCCTCCTCCGGTGTCTATATAAACCAGAGGGTTTAGTCCATAGGACAATAACAATCATAATCATAGGCTAGCTTCTAGGGTTTAGCCTCTGTGATCTCGTGGTAGATCAACTCTTGTAATACTCATATCATCAAGATCAATCAAGTAGGAAGTAGGGTATTACCTCCATCGAGAGGGCCCGAACCCGGGTAAACATCGTGTACGCTGCCTCCGGTTACCATTAGCCTTAGACGCACAGTTCGGGACCCCCTACCCGAGATCCGTCAATTTTGACACCGACATTGGTGATTTCATTGAGAGTTCCACTGTGCCGTCACGATAAGGCTTGATGGCTCCTTCAATCATCTTCAACCATGCGGTCCAGGGTGAGGTTTTCCTCCCCGGACAGATCTTCGTATTCGGTGGCTTCGTACTGCGGGCCAACTCACTTGGCCATCTGGAGCAGATCGATAGCTACGCCCCTGGCCATCAGGTCAGGTTTGGAAGCTTGAACTATACTGCCGACATCCGCGGAGACTTGATCTTCGACGAATTCGAGCCCATGACAGGTGCGCCGAACAGTCACGACAAGCATGACTTAGATCTGCCATCAGACAGTGCTCAGGAGATCACGCATGTGACTGCCCCAGCCCTCACTCCGGAGCAGATCATGCCATCTGAGGACGGGCAGATGGACCCCGCCACGGAGGCTGCACACTCAGCGGTGATAGAGCTGAACACTGACTTCACCTCTTATGAGGCCGGTGTCATCGGATCCTCGGACTCGTCTCCGACCACAGGTTCCGAACCAAGTGCATCCGTGCCTATCGAATCTGATTGGGCAGCGATTATGGAGTTTACCTCCGCGGATATCTTTCAGCACTCGCCCTTGGGCGATGTGCTAAATTCATTGAGGTCTCTCTCCTTGTCAGGAGACTCTTGGCCGAACTATGTCCGGCTGGAGTGGGAAGCGGACGACGAAGAAATTCGTTCCCCATCCACCACCCACTTAATAGCCACTGTTGATGACTTAACCGACGTGCTTGACTTCAACTCCAAAGACATCAATGGTATGGATGACGATGCAGGAGAAAAACAGGAGCCACCGCCCTCAGCGTGTTGGACAGCCACCTCATCATATGATATATACATGGTGGATACCCCCAAAGAAAGCAATGGCGATGAGGCAACAGAGGATAATCCCCGTGAGAAGCAATCTAAGCACCAGCGTCATAGGCGCCGCTAAGCCCCGCTATAACAAAAATAGCTATGCCGGCACAAGAGATGATAACAATCCGGATGGTGCCAAAGACGAAAACAATCCCGCCCAGCCAGGCTTGGAGCATGTCGAGCGGGAGGATGGGCAAGCTAGCCCCAAGGAACAGGCAACAGATGGAGAATCAGAGGAGGACAATTACATGCCCCTCTCCGAAGATGAAATGAGCCTTGGCGATGAAGAATTCATCGTGCCTGAGGATCCTGTCGAGCAGGAGCGCTTCAAGCACCGGCTTATAGCCACTGCAAAAAGCCTGAAGAAGAAGCAGCAGCAGCTTCAAGCTGATCAAGATCTGCTAACTGATAGATGGACCGAGGTCCTGGCAGCTGAGGAATACGGACTCGAGCGCCCTACGAAAATTTACCCAAAGCGCAGGTTGCCACCTCAACTCGAGGAGGAGGCATTAAAGCCTACACTACCAGCGCATGATGCGGCTGACCGGCCACCTCGTGGCCGAGACAAAGCGGCGTATCAGCCCGAACTCCAGCCCGCACCCCGTCGCCAATAGAAAAATAACACTATGGCCCAGGGCTACACGAAGGACCTGCGAGACGTATTGGAAAACAAAGCAGGACAGTCAAGATTGATCTACGGATCACGGGGGCGCGCCACAACGCGTGATGAGGACCATCACGCCAGATACACTAAAAACAAGTCCGACCGAGCCGAATACAACAGACCAGATTCATTTGAACTGCGTCGTGATGTAGCCCGGCATAGAGGTGTTGCACCCCCCCCCCCTATGCTTGACTGATGAAGTAATGGATCATGAATTCCCAGAAGGGTTTAAACCCGTAAACATTGAATCATATGATGGCACGACAAACCCCGCGGTATGGATTGAAGATTTCCTTCTCCAAATTCACATGGCCCGCGGTGATGATCTACATGCCATCAAGTACATCCCACTAAAACTCAAAGGACCGGCTCGGCATTGGCTAAATAGCCTGCCGGCAAACTCCATTGGCAATTGGGAGAACTTGGAAGACGCATTCCTTGACAACTTCCAGGGCACTTATGTGCGACCACCAGATGCTGATGACCTAAGTCACATAACCCAATAGCCTGGAGAATCAGCCAGCAAATTCTGGACTCGGTTCTTAACTAAAAAGAACCAAATCATCGACTGTCCGGATGCCAAAGCCTTAGCGGCCTTTAAGCATAACATCCAAGACGAGTGGCTCACCTGACACCTCGGCCAAGAGAAGCCAAAATCCATGGCAGCCCTCACGATAGTCATGACCCACTTTTGTGCGGGCGAGGACAGCTGGCTGGCTCGCAGCAACAGCACATCAAGAAATCCTGGCACTTTCGATGCCAGAGATAGCAACGGCAAGCCATGATACAACAGACACAAGCGTTGCAACAATGGCGACAACACCGAAGACACGGCAGTCAATGCCAGATTCAGTGGCTCTAAGTCCGGTCAGCGGAAAAAGGCATTCAAAAGAAACAATCCGGGCCCGTCCAGTATGGACCGCATACTCAATCGCTCGTGTCAAATTCACGACACCCCCGATAAACCAGCCAACCACACCAACAGAGAATGATGGGTGTTTAAACTGGCCGGCAAGTTGAATGCCGAAAACAAGGAAAAGGGGCTGCATAGCAATGAGGACGAGGAGCCCCGGCCGTCGAACACAGGAGGACAGAAGAAATTTTCTCCCCAAGTGAAAACGGTGAATATGATATACGAAACCCATATACCCAAGCGTGAACGGAAGCGTGCACTAAGGGACGTCTATGCTATGGAGCCAGTCGCCCCAAAGTTCAACCCATGGTCCTCTTGTCCGATCACTTTCGATCGTAGGGACCATCCTACCAGTATCCGTCATGGCGGTTAGGCTGCATTGATCCTCGACCCCATCATTAACGGATTCCACCTCACATGAGTCCTTATGGACGGTGGCAGCAGCCTGAACCTCCTCTATCAGGATACAGTGCACAAAATGGGCATCGACCACTCAAGAATCAAACCCACAAAAACCACCTTTAAAGGTGTCATACCATGTGTAGACGCCTGTTGCACGGGCTTAATCACACTGGAAGTGGTCTTCGGATCTCTGGACAACTTCTGAAGCGAGGAGTTAATCTTCGATATCGTCCCCTTCCGCAGTGGCTATCACGCACTGCTCGGACGAATCGCATTTGCCAGATTCAATGCGGTACCGCATTACGCATACCTCAAGCTCAAAATGATAGGACCTCGCGGGGTTATAATAGTTAATGGAAACACGGAGCGCTCGCTCCGTACGGAGGAGCACACTGCGGCCCTCACATCAGAAGTATAAAACAGCCTTCTTAGGCAGACTGCCAATTCGGCGATAAAAAACCCAGACACCGTCAAGCGAGTCCGGAGTACCCTACAACAGGATCGTCCGGCACGTCCAGAGCTCACCTAGCAATTCGGCCTCCATCCTAGTCCCAGTCAAGCGGCGAAATTTGTGTCGCGCGTACATAATTATGCACTCAAAATACCATGGGCATAGGCGGAGGCACGGCTATGACACGGTTCGCAATGCAGCTCAACCGCCCCAGGATCAGTGTACCTTTACACCTTTTTTCTTTTCAGGTCCCTCCCTCTAGGAGAGCCTGACTATTGGACCCGTAGCAGAACGGACACACCAAGGAGACAAGAAGCTTTGGCGTACAAAGGAATCCCCAAGTGGTCCCTGATAATGATCGTAATACCTGTTTTACATACCCACATGCAGCTTACCCTTGGCCAGGACAGGTCAAATAGTCCTATTTTGCTTATTGCACTACTTGTATACATACGCTTTGACGTATTATTTAAATAACAAGGGAAAATAATGTATAGTGTCAGCTTACTATTACATTTCTTTATCCTTTTCCTTTACTGCTTATTTATTACAAATTGCACCCGTACATTTTGGTACGTCCGGCTTGCCAGGGGCTTTAGTGTACCCCATAACACGGCAAGAAAAGTCCAAACACTTTCGACAGTGCGGCACCCCGAACTTATAGCATTATATGCATCAACTCCTAATCATGTCTTGGGTCAATAGTTGGGTTTGCCCAGCTCCCATGTTTTGGTACCTTATGTTCCGCTATATCAGCTAAGGTAGCACAGGGAGAACTACTGCGATTGTGTCCTGGTTCTTCCGGATGAGCACCTCAATAGAGAAAGCCAAAAACTGACTGTCATGATGAGGCAAGAGCTGGTCGCTGTTCGAGAGGTCTCAAATCCGTAAAGATTTTTTCCGCTTCGGGCAAGGAATCGGCCTTGTCCGATTTAGGCGTGCATAGCGCCCCAAGTTCGGTCTTCCGAATACTAGGGGCTTTGCCAAAATTTAAAATTGTAGACTTCTATGGCTAAGTGAGAGTGATAAAGCTGTATAGTCCGATTGCCTTGTTCGCTGCGCTAAACACCTCCTTAAAAGGACCAAAAATTTGGATAAAGAGTGTTTATATTTATCCCGAACACCCTAGTACTAGTTACATGGGGGCAGAAGCCGACGACTGACCAACTCTCAAGATTTTATAAAACGGCCGCACAAAAGGTAATATTTTAAATCAACAAGCGCTATATAGCGCACATGAACTCGTTTTCATATTACAGGATGACATGAGTACATTCATTCAAATATTACATCCTTAGCACATTCACCCGCCACAAGGCGGGCACCCTTAGGACATTGTGATAGTACTATTCAGGGTGGTGATGCTCCTTGCCTTTCGGCGGCCCCTCCGTCACCAGCTTCTCGGCATCCATCTTCGTCCAGTGCACTTTCGCACGGGCCAAGGCCCTGCGCGCACCTTCAATGCAGATGGACTGCTTAATGACTTCAAGCCACGGACAAGCATTTACTATCCGCTCTACAAGGCCAAAGTAGCTGCCGGGCAGGGGCTCGCCAGGCCACAACCAGACTATGAGGTCCTTCATGGCCAGTTCGGCCGCCTTGTGAAGCTCGACCAGTTGCTTCAACTGGTCGCTCAAGGGCATCGGATGTTCGGCCCCAATATACTGGGACCAGAACAACTTATCTGTCGAGCTCCCTTCCTCAGCTCGGTAGAACTCTGCGGCATCAGAGATGTTGTGCGGCAGATCTGCGAATGCTCCTGGAGAGCTCCAAATTCGGGTAAGTAAAAAGAAATTCTCCTTCACATGCTTGCTTTACATATTGAATGCCTTACCCGCCGCAATCTTCTTAGCCACTTGAACCTCTTGGAGGGCCTTTTGGGCTTCAGCTTTGGCATCTTGTGCACTTTGGTGGGCCTTCGCAAGCTTGGACTCCTGCGTATTAGAGTCACGCTCCAAGGAGTCATATTTTTTGACGAAGTCCTGGAGCTCTTGCTGGACCTCACCAACCTGAGCCTCCTATTTCTCACGCTCGGTGCGCTCCTTGGACGCTTTGTCCTCGGCCTCGGACAGTGCCTTCTTAAGGGCCGCCACTTCGGTTGTGGCCCCTATTAAAATTCATGATGCTTCTGTTAGCATCAACTATTTTTTCTTTATATGACACACGGACGGGGTATCGCTTACCTTTGTTCTCCTCGAGCTGCCTCTTCACGAGGCCAAGCTCTTCCTCGGTCCGCCCCAGGACCCGCTTCAGTTCAGAGACCTCCGCAGTACGGGCGGCAGCGGCCAGCAGCGACGCCTTCTTATTCACATAGACATAATATGATTAGACTCATGTGGATGTTATTTGATCCTCTGTTCGGCTTTTCTTTCCAAACACCAAACAGAGCATCAGGGGCTACTGTGTATGTTGGGATATTCCCTCATAATTTAATTACTTACCTCAAAGCCTGTTAGGAGGCTGGCGCAGGCTTCAGTCAATCCTCTTTTGGCAGACCGAACCTTCGCAATCACCGTACTCATAAGAGTACGGTGTTCTTCATCAATGGACGCGCCCTAAAGCGCTTCCAGCAAGTTGTCCGATGCCTCTGGATGGACAGAGGTCATCGGCACGGACGACTTGCCCCCCTTAGTGAGGGGTTGCCTACCTGAATCCAGAACCACTGGAGGTTCTGGCGCAGTATCCGGTTGGGGGCCAACCTTGCTGCGGCCCCCCTCACCAGAATCCATGGGGGTCTTCCCCCCCCCCCCATGTGTCCGGCGTCAGGGATTTCACCCTGGGGCGCCTCCAGAACTGTCCCCCCTGGCCCGGTATCCTCTGAGACAACACATCAGTGTCGTCCGCGGGCCGGGGGGTTGTGGCCGTCGGGAGCGAATCGTTGTTCATCGCCGACGCGCTCAAAGACCCCTCCGAGGAGGATAAGTCGATGCGGGCTTTGGACGAGCTGCACGATCATATTTAACATGATAAGAAGCAATAAGGCAAAACATGCCAAAAGCAGTATGGTATCCGGATACTTACGACTTCGCCAGGGGCTTGTCCCTGGGCAGCCACTCCTCATCGCTGTAGGCGGTAGTCGTGGAGTGGTCCGGAGGGAGGTTCCTTCCCTTTTTGGACCCTTCGGCCTCCCCAGACGGGGCGGGCTTCCTTTTCTTCTCCCCCTCGGTTTGGGGCGAAGGTTTTCCTCTTCCTCCTCCTCGTTTTCGTTGGAGGAGTGCGCCTCGGTGTCTTCGGACGATGAGTCCGACACCACCTTGCGCCGGAGACCTTTCCTGGTCCTCGTGGCCTTCTTCTTGGCCTTCTTCTCCGGCACCTCATAGGGTGCCGGAAACAACATCTCCGTTAAGAGAGCTGTTGTTGGATCTTTAGGTAGTGGAGCTAGACAATTGATCCGCTCCGCTGTCGCTACCCAGTCCTGTTAAATCGACATGGAGGCTTAGATTCCTCCCACGAACATACTAGGAAAAGTGCATCTTGAGAAATACAGATAGCTTACCGAATTGGCACGACGCTTTGCGCTGAGTCCGCGATCCTCTGTAAGGGGAGGAGGCACCTCGGCAGCCTTGAATAGCACCTTCCAGATGTCTTTGTGCGTCGTGTCAAAGAGCTCTCGCAGCATCTAGTGTTCGGCCGGGTCAAACTCCCACATATTGAATGCCCGTCTTTGACACGGGAGGATCCGGCAGAAGAGCATGACCTGGACCATGTTGACCAGCTTGATTTTCTTGCTTATCATATTCTTGACGCAGTTCTGGAGTCCGGTCAGCTCCGCTGGCTCACCCCAGGCTAAACCCTTCCTTTTCCAGGAGGTAAGCCGCATGGGGATGCCAGATCAAAATTCGAGGGTCGCCGCCCAGTTGGAGTCGCGCGGCTCGGTAATATAGAACCACCCCGATTGCCAGCCCTTCACGGTCTCCACATAGGAGCCTTCGAGCCAGGTGACGTTGGGCATCTTGCCCACCATGGCACCTCCGCACTCGGCTTGCTGGCCGACCACTATCTTCGGCTTCACGTTGAAGATCTTCAGCATAGGCCGAAGTGTGGCTTGATGCGGAGGAAGGGCTCGCACACGACGATAAACGCTGAGATGTTGAGGATGAAATTGGGGGCCAGATCATGGAAATCTAGCCCATAGTAAAACATGAGCCCGCGGACAAATGGGTGGAGAGGAAATCCCAGTTCGTGGACGAAGTGGGCAAGAAACACAACCCTCTCATGGGGTTCCGGAGTAGGGATGATCTGCCCTGCATCCGGGAGCCGATGCGCGATGTCTGCGGCCAGGTATCCCCCCCCCCCCCGAAGCTTCGTGATGTCCTCCTCTGTAATGGAAGAGGCCATCCACTTGCCTCCCACTTCGGACATGTTTGGAATGGCTTTACGGAGAAGGTGAGAACTTGGGCGCTGGAGCTCGAGCGTGCGAGAATGGATAAGCGAAGGAAGAAGAAGGCATGGGTGAAAAAGAGGGATCCTTATCTCTTTATAAAGGCGGTAGCAACTGTGCGCCTCCCCACTTGCCCATTAAAATCGCGTATTCCCCAAGCGCCACGATTGATGGCGGGGTTGGGTTACCCACACCCGTATTAATGAGAATCTCGTGATAAGAGGACACGATTTCTGCTTCGACAAGACGTGCCAAGGAAACCGCCTCGCAATATGTGCAGTAGCTGGTTGAGAAAAATGGTTCGAATAATGACCGGTCCATGGCGTGATGTCACGCGATGAAAAGTTGTCAGCAGATTAGATCTGTGGAATATTGTGCTCTCTACGGTGGTATGTGGAATTTGTTTTGTAGAGCCGGACACGATCCTTGTGTTCAAAATCTTCTATGAAGTGTTTGGAGAAGGAACCCGCCTTGCAATGCCGAAGACAATCTGTGTGCCGGACTCATCGTCATTGAAGCCTGGTTCAGGGGCTATTGAGGGAGTCCGGGATTAGGGGGTCCTCGGACAGCCGGACTATATACTTTGGCCGGACTGCTGGATTATGGAGATACAAGATTGAAGACTTCGTCCCGTGTCCGGGAGGGACTCTCCTTTGCGTGGAAGGCAAGCTTGGCAATTCGGATATGTAGATCTCCTTCTCTGTAACCGACTCTGTGTAACCCTAGCCCCCTCCAGTGTCTATATAAACCGGAGGGTTTAGTCCATAGGACAACAACAATCATAATCATAGGCTAGCTTCTAGGGTTTAGCCTCTATGATCTCGTGGTAGATCAACTCTTGTAATACTCATATCATCAAGATCAATCAAGCAGGAAGTAGGGTATTACCTCCATCGAGAGGGCCCGAACCTGGGTAAACATCGTGTCCCCTGCCTCCTGTTACCATTAGCCTTAGACGCACAGTTCGGGACCCCCACCCGAGATCCGCCAGTTTTGGCACCGACACCATGCTCAAATCAAATCAAAATAACTTCAAACAAAACTCCCCCAGGATTGTTGTTAGTTGGACGGTACCCGTTGTTTCGGACTAGCCGTGGAATGTGCTTGTTGGTGGTGGGGGAGTATAAACTTTACCATTATGTTTGGGAACCGCCTATAATGTCTAGTATGGAAGATACCGAGATCTCTTGGTTGTTATGTTGACAATGAAAGCATACTGCTCAAAATCTTATTTATTTTTATTTCAAAAACTTGACCTATGGCACCTCTCCAAATCCCCGCTTCCCTCTGCGAAGGGCCTATCTATTTACTTTTATTGTTGAGTCATCATCCTATTATAAAAAGCACCAGTTAGAGAGCACCACTATCATTTGTATGCATTGTTATTAATTGATATTGAGTATGACTATGGTTGGATCTCTTTTACCATGAATTACAATGTCTAGTCAGTCCTTGATCTTCAGGGGTGCTCTGCATTTATGTTTTGTGGTCTCAGAAAGGGCTAGCGAGATAACATTTTGTTATATCATATCATGATTGTTTTGAAAAAATGTTGTCATCTGAGATTTATTATTATTACGCACTAGTTGATTATGCCATTGATATGAGTAAACGTGAGACCTAAATGTTATTGTGAATATGGTTAGGTCATAATCTTTGCTGAAAACCTGAATGCTGGCTATACATATTTGCAACAACAAGATCAAACAGAGTTTGTAAAAGTTTTTCTTGATCACTTTCAATTTATCAACTGAATTTCTTGAGGACAAGCTATGGGTTAAGCTTGGGGGAGTTGATACGTCTCAATCGTATCTACGTTTCCAAACTCTTTTGCCCTTGTTTTGGACTCTAATTTGCATGATTTGAATGGAACTAACCCGGACTGACGCTGTTTTCAGCAGAATTGCCTTGGTGTTATTTTTGTGCAGAAATAAAAGTTCTCAAAATGACCTGAAACTTCATGGACAATATTTTTGGAATTGATAAAAAATATCGGCAAAAGAATCAACCAGAGGGCACCACCAGGCAACCATAAGGGTGGGGGCGCGCCCTACCCCCTGGGCGCGCCCCCCTGGCTTGTGGGTCCCATGAAGCTCCACCGACCTCAACTCCAACTGCATATATTCACGTTCGGGGAGAAAAAAGTCAGAGAGAAGGATTCATCGTGTTTTACGATACGGAGCCGCCGCCGCCGCCTCCTGTTCTTCATCGGGAGGCCAGATCTGGAGTCCGTACGGGGCTCCGGAGAGGGGAAATCGATGCCATCATCATCATCAACCATCCTCCATCACCAATTTCATGATGATCACCACTGTGCGTGAGTAATTCCTCGTAGGCTTGCTGGACGGTGATGGGTTGGATGAGATTTATCATGTAATCGAGTTAGTTTTGTTAGGGTTTGATCCCTAGTATCCACTATGTTCTGAGATTGATGTTGCTATGACTTTGTTATGCTTAGTGCTTGTCACTGGGGCCCGAGTCCCATGAATTCAGGTCTGAACCCTTTATGTTTTCATGAATATATTTGTGTTCTTGATCAAATCTTGCAAGTTATAGTCACCTACTACGTGTTATGATCCGGCAACACCGGAGTGACAATAGTCGGGACACTTCCCGGTGATGACCGTAGTTTGAGGAGTTCATGTATTCACTAAGTGCTAATGCTTTGTTTCGGTTCTCTATTACAAGGAGGCCGTAATATCCCTTAGTTTCCATTAGGACCCCACTGCCACGGGAGGGGTAGGACAAAAGATGCCATGCAAGTTCTTTTCCATAAGCATGTATGACTATATTCGGAATACATGCCTACATTATATTGATGAATTGGAGCTAGTTCTATGTCACCCTAGGTTATAACTGTTGCATGATGAATGCCATCCGACATAATTATCCATCATTGATCCATTGCCTATGAGCTTTTCACATATTGATCTTTCTTCTGTTACTTTTCCGTTGCAACTGTTATGATTCCTACAAAACTTCTACTGGTACTTTTGCCACCGTAACCGTTACTTCCATACTACTTTGCTACTAAATACTTTGTTGCAGATATTAAGTCTTTCAGGTGTGGTTGAATTGACAACTCAGCTGCTAATTCTTGAGAATATTCTTTGTCTCCCCTTGTGTCGAATCAATAAATTTGGGTTGAATACGCTACCCTCGAAAACTGTTCCGATCCCCTATGCTTGTGGGTTATCAGTAAGCATTCCTCCCACTCCTTGATGTTCTTCTTGATCAAAACACAGTGGAGAGCAGAGAGCGTACAGTTGGTACCTTCATTTGGCCATCGGTTTGCGGATGGTATGCCGATGAGAAGAGGTGCTTGATTCCGAGCTTGGCGCATAATGTCTTCCAAAAGTAGCTTAGGAACTTGATGTCACGGTCCGACATGATAGTCTTGGGCACTCGATGCAATCTCAAGATTTCTCTACAAAAGAGATTGGCAACATGTGAAGCATAGTCTATCTTGTTTCAAGGAATGAAATGTGCCATCTTAGAGAAATGGTCCACAACAACAAATACCGAATCTTTTCCATTTTGAATTTGTGGCAAACCAAGCACAAAATCCATACTAATGTCTTCCCATGGGTGATATGAAATAGGAAGTGGCATATAGAGACCATGGGATTGAGCAATAGACTTAGCTTTGCGACATGTAGAACATCGGTTAGTGTAGCGTGAGACGTTTTGAAACATCTTGGGCCAAAAGCAGTTCTTGGAGAGTGTAGCGAATGTCTTGTCGCATCCAAAATGTCCCATAAGTCCTCTGCCGTGAGCCTCTTGCAAAAGCAACAAACGAAGAGAAGACTAGGGGATACAAAGCTTGTTAGCTCGCATTAGATAATCATCCTTGATATAATATCACTCCCAAGTTTTATGCGTTAGACATTTTGCATAAGGAATGGCAAATGAAACATCATGCACATACAAGTATTTGATGTTCTCAAATCCTATGACATTCAATTCAAGTTGAGTTACTAGCATGCATTTGCGGGAAAGAGCGTCCACCACAACATTTTCCTTACCCTTGATGTACTTGATCACATAAAGAAATGAGAACTCACTCCATTTGGCATGTTGCTTATTCAACTTTGTTTGACCCTTAAGGTATTTAAGAGTCCCATGATCTGAATGGATAAAAAATTCACGAGGGCAAAGATAATGTTCCCACACATGCAAGACTCAATAAAGCATATAACTCCTTGTCATAAATGGGGTAATTAAGTTGTGCTCTAGAAAGTTTCTTGCAAAAGTATGCAATGGGACGCTTTTCTTGCATTAACATGCCACCTATGCCATTACCACTAGCATCGCAATGCACTTCAAAAGTTTTATCAAAGTTGGGTAATGCAAGTAATGGGGCATGCGTAAGCAAGTTTTTAAGCTCATGGAATGCAGTGTCTTGGGAAGGTTCCCAAACAAATGGTGCATTCGTCTTACTCAATGCGTGCAATGGTGATGCAATAGTGCTAAAGTCCTTTATGCATTGACGATAGAAGCTGGCTAGGCCAAGGAAACTACACACTTGTTGCAAATTGGTCGGTTGTGGCCAAGTTTTAATAGCTTCAGTTTTAGACTCATCAACTTGAACACCCTTAGAGGAAACAACAGATCCCAAGAAAAAAACTTGTCAACACCGAAAGTGATTTTTTCCATGTTAGCATAAAGTCGCTCGTTTCTAAGAACTTGAAGTACATCCCTAAGATGTATGACATGATCTTCAAGAGATTCGTAAAACACAAGTATATCATCAAAGTATACCACAACACATATACCAATATATTTGCAGAGAACATAATGCATCACATGCATAAAAGTTCTAGGTGCTTCGGGTAAGCCCATAGGCATGACTAACCATTAATACAAGCCAAATTTGGTTTTGAAAGTCGTTTCCCATTCATCACCCTCTTGAATGTGAATCTGATAGTAACCACTTTCAAGGTCAAATTTTTGAGAAAATGGCGGCTCCACTAAGTTCATCTAGCATATTGTCAAGGTGTGGAATGGGATGATGGTATCTAACGGTGATAGCATTGATGGGATGGCAATCAGAACACATGCGATAACTACCATCTTTCTTAGGCACAAGAATAGCCGGAACAACAAATGGACTTAAGCTCTCACGTACATACCCCTTCATGAGATGTTGGACTTGGCATCAGATCTCCTTTGTCTCGTCAGGGTTGATGCGGTATGGTGCTTCGTTCGGTAAAGGTGCGCCGGGAATGAGGTCAAAGCGGTGTTTGATTCTACAAAGTGGAGGAAGTCCGATAGTTAGCTCATTGGGAAATACATCCTTGAATTCCTGCAATAAACAAGACAACACCAAAGGTGGATGCCATCAAGTATTAGTCTGCACTGCTTCATATTTGCACACAAGTACAAAGTGAGGAACACTCGATGGGCCCTCACTCACATCCCTCGTGTCTCTTTTGGTGGCTAAAATCACTAAGATTTTATTGTCGCTCACCATGGAGTCGCTCAATTTTGGGTTGTGGTGCTCACTCTCTTTTTGGTGGTTCACTCGCTCACTATTCTCTCCATGATTGGTACATGCATTCTTGTCAGCGATCACTTGACTTGGCGACATGGGTCGAAGCACGTACTCATTGCCCTTCATCTTGAAGCTATAGTGATTGGTCTGTCCGTTGTGGATGATGCCATGGCCGAATTGCCAAGGTCATCCAAGGAGGATATGGCATACAGACATGGGAACCACATCACACTCCAATGTGTCTTCGTAGGCGCCAATCTTGAAGGAGACTTGAATGGTGTGCTCCACTTGAATGGTGCCAAAGTCGCTTAACCATTGGACCTTGTATGGGAAAGGTTGCTTCTTCTTGAGCAATTGTAGCTTGGTACATAGCTCGTCGCTTGCCAAGTTGTGGCAACTTTCGCCATCGATGATGACCTTGACGGAACGTCCATTGATGCCCGCTTTGGTGTGGAAAATGTGGCAATTTTGGTCCTCTTCTTGTTGGCGTTTGAGTGTCAATACCTTGGAGACAACTAGAGCGGGGCTCACATCATTGTAACAAAATACTTGAGAGTCTTCATCTTAATTCACTTGACGGTGCATGGCCACATGCTCAAGTGCTTCCATTTCTTCTTCGCTCATAGAGTCGTAGGTGCAGGCGTCATTGGCGATCATGGTGCGCCGAGTTGGGCACTCAAATGTCTTGTGGCCTCGGCCTTGGCATGTGAAGCACTTGATGGAACTCGTCTTGACGGTCTTGTTGTTGGGAGTAGGTGATGATGAAGCTCTTGGCTTGTAGTTGCTTGTAGTAGAAGGATGTCTCGAAGGTGTTGAAGATGACTAAGGTTTCTTGTAGCTTGACTTGTCACCGTTGTTTGGAGAATCTCTAGTCGAGGTAGAAGGCGTCGTAGTCGTTGAAGCTTGAGTGTATGAACCATAGGTATTAGAAGAGTACTTGGCTTACTTGATATCATCTTGGACCTGTCGCTCCGCCTTGGTAGCTTGGTGCACTAGCTCGAGGAGGTTGTTGTAAGGTTGGAAGTTCATGATTTTCTTGATGGGATGGTTAAGTCCATTCAAGAAGCGTGCCATAGTTTTCTCCTCATCTTTCATGACATTGGCTCGTATCATTGCAATCTCCATTTCTTTGTAGTACTTTTAAAAAGACTTGGTGCCTTGCTTGAGAGGTTGTAGTTTCTTGAAGAGATCTCGGCTATAGTATGTAGGCACAAAATGCACTCTCGTGACCTCCTTCATTTGATTCCATGTTGCGATGGGTGGTTCACCTTTAGCTTGGTGCCGCTCAGTGACTTGTTCCCACTAAATGAGGATGTAGTCTTGGAACTCAAGTGAGGCCATGGAGATCTTCTTGTCCTCTTCATAATTATGAAGACGGAATATCTTGTCGACCTTCCATGCCTATGAGAGGTAGTCTTCGGGGTCATTGCTTTCGTAGAACTTAGGCATGTTGAACTTGAGCTTCCCATAGCACTGCTCTTCATTGCGTTGGGGGCGATGGTGATGATGCTCTTGCCGTGGTTGAGGGTCTTCAACCGCTTGCTCCTCATGCGCCGCTTGATTAGCTTGACGTTGAGGTCATGGAATTCTTGCACGGTTCCTCATTTATTGGCGCTCCTCAAGGCGTGTGGCTTCTTCTTGTCGCTCTCATTGGAGGGCCTCTTCTTGTTCACGCACACGGCGGTTGCACTCGCTAGCGGCGTGATTTGCTTCACATAGAGCACATTGGTTTCAAGGGCTTGTTCCTCATGGCGCAGTTGCTCTTGTCGAAGGGTGTCGCCATCTTGGTTTTCTTCTAGTTGTTGTTGGCGTCATGGAGCTTGCTCTTGTTCCATGGGATCATTTTCTTGGTGACGGTGTACTTCATGTTCCTGAAGGCTATCTTGTAAACCATTGCCATGAAATGGGTTTTGTGGAGCTTGATGATCTTCATAGTCTTGGCGATGATGCAGATGAGCTCGGGGAAGACTTGCATCCGAACAAGTGTCTGAAGAATGTCGGCTTGGATGGCCCCGTCTTGATGATGACGATTTTATAGAAGATCGGTTCACCATAAAGGCATGGAACTCTTCCATTTGGAATGATATCTTATCGTCAAGGTAGTCCCTTGTGCATTGTTCGGATTGTTGCAAGTCGGTGGCGAGTTGGTCGATCCGGTCGCACAATGCTTCATTCTCCTGATACAAATCTCTATGTGCGCCGAATAGTTGATTATTGGTGACGTAGTTGTTCGGATCCTGTTCTTGCTCGTCGAAGAGTGGGTTGGTAGAAGTGCTTGGCCTATCCATCATCTGAAGCAAATATGTGACTGGAAGGAAGGAAAGAACCAGACCAAATGTACCTTATTCAATGTTGAAGATGGATCAATGATCACTCAATATGGTATTGTGGAAGTAGCACAATTGGTACCGGATCTTGTCAATCTCACACCTACATAAGTAAAGATTTTGGAGTATCTTGGTGAGGATGTGGCACAAAATTTATGAATTATTAGAAAGATTCAATCATGTTGAAAGATATTCACAAATTTGCAAGTGAAACAAGTAGAACAATAGCAATATGTGGCACACAGAAACACACGCACGGATAGATAAATGGGGTCGTGCAACCAAGAAATGATCTCAAAATGTGGATACCACGGAAAATGCTCCTGTTGCACAACTCTAGAGAGGCGCTAGCACGATTGCTCAATAGGCGATATACAACACTTGTGCGCAACCTATGAGAGACAAAACGTAACGACTTCTACCCCAAGTATGCTATGTATGTATGATTCCTGGTGATTCTCTCACGATGATCCAAGATGATCCAATATGACAATTTGATATGAAATGTGGCGATGCTATGACTATTGCTTACAAGCTCTTTCTTTTCTCTTTTTTTTGCTATGGCCACTATGCAAAATGCTCAACCCAAGATAGCAATGATGCATATGCGGGAAAAAATTATGACATAAGAGATGATACGAGGGGATATGCATGCTAAGATAGCTATGTAGAACAAGTATCACTAATGTGCACAAGTAACGTTGCCCGGCAACACTCAAATGGCTAGTCTCGATAGAAAAGGGACACATAATGGGCTCGGGATTAACAATGCAATGGCAAGTGAGAATGTACAATGATATCGTCGAGGTTGTTGTACGATCGAAAGTATGTCTAGAGGGGGGGGGGTAATTAGACTACTTGACCAAATAAAAATCTAGCCTTTTCCCAATTTTAGTTCTTGGCAGATTTTAGCAACTTAGCACAAGTCAAGCAGTCAACCTACACATGCAATTCTAAGAGTATAGCAGCGGAATGTAAAACAATTGCATATGAAGGTAAAGGGAGGAGTTTGAGGGAGGAAACGCAATGTTGACACGGAGATTTTTTAGCCATGGTTCCAATAGGTGGTGCTAGCATACATCCACGTTGATGGAGACTTCAACCCACGAAGGGTAACGGTTGCGCTAGTCCACGGAGGGCTCCACCCACGAAGGGTCCACGAAGAAGCAACCTTGTCTATCCCACCATGGTCGTCGCCCACAAAGGACTTGCCTCACTAGGGTAGATCTTCATGAAGTAGGCGATCTCCTTGCCCTTACAAACTCCTTGGTTCAACTCCACAATCTTGACGGAGGCTCCCAAGTGACACCTAACCAATCTAGGAGACACCACTCTCCAAGAAGTAACAAATGGTGTGTTGATGATGAACTCCTTGCTCTTGTGCTTCAAATGATAGTCTCTCCAACACTCAACTCTCTCTCACATGATTTGGAATTGGTAGAAAGAAGATTTGAGTGGAAAGCAACTTGGGGAAGGCTAGAGATCAAGATTTATGTGGTAGGAATGGAATATCTTGACCTCAACACAAGTGTAGGTGGTTCTCTCTCAGAAAATGTATGTTGGAAGTGTAGGCATGTTCTGATGGCTCTCTCCACGAATGAAGAGTAGGTGGAGGGGTATGTATAGCCTCCACACAAAATCTAACCGTTACACACAACTTACCAAACTCGGTGGGACCGAATCCTGAAACTCAGTCAGACCGATTTAGTAAATAATGTTACCATTAGGATTTTCGGTGGGACCGACATGTCAACTAGGTGGGACCGATATGGTTAGGGTTAGGGCATAACATAATCTCGGTGAGACCGATTACACAAACTCGGTGAGACCGATTTTGGTAATAGACACACAGAGGGTTGGTCAGGCAAACTCGGTGGGACCGATTCGCTCATCTCGGTTGGACCGAAACTTTACGAAAGGGAAACAGTGAGTTTGCATTGCAATCTCAATGGGACCGATCGCTCATCTCGGTTTGGTCGAACTGTTACGAAGGGAAACAGAGATATTACAATCCCATATCGGTGAGACCAAAAAGACTAGGGTTTGTGGCTGTGGCTATGTCAACAGAACTCGGTGGCGCCAGATAGATGGTTTCGGTGGGGCCGAGTTTGACTTTTGGTTTGGGACATATGTGTATGTGAGAAAGTAGTTGAGGGCTTTGGAGCATATCACTAAGCACTTTTGAGCAAGAAACTCATTAAGCAACACCTCATCCCTCCTTGATAGTATTGGCTTTTCCTATAGACTCAATGTGATCTTGGATCACTAAAATGGAAAAAGTAGAGTTTTGTGCTTTGAGCTTGAGCCAATCCTTTTGTCCTTAGCATTTTGAGGGATCCACTTTTCTCATCCATGCCATGCCAATCATTGAGCTTTCCTGAAATATTTATCTTGAAATAGCATTAGCTCAATGAGCTATATGTTGTTAGGAATTACCAAAACCACCCAGGGATAGTTGCACTTTCAATCTCCCCCTTTTTGGTAATTGATGACAACATATAGATCAAAGCTTCGAAAAATGATAATAAGATTGAAAAACATCGTCGCTTTGAGAAGTATGTTATAAGCAAGAGCTCCCCCTAAATTTGAGCATTATTTAAAATTTGCTTTGGACTACAAATGCACAATGTGTTAGGACCATGGGTTACTCTTTCATGTCGCATACATCTTGGTGGAGCGCTCAAAATGATAATGATTGAACACATGCACTCATCACCAAGCAAAGTGAATGATCATATAAGGATATAAAGTATAATATCATCCAACAAGCATTAAGGTAGTATATGATCAAACACATGATCATCCAAGTATCTCACAAAAGGCATAAAGTATCAAGCAAACACACAATAAAGAAGCAAGAGAGATCAAAAGCAACACTCTCTCTCGAAGCCTATGATCTATACATTTTTCTCCCCCTTTGGCAACAAAATACCAAAAAGTTCAAAAATGCATAGTGCTAAATGACTCTCAGGCTTGGTCTTCATGAGGTGGTGTAGAGATGACTCCAAGGACGAAAGCATCAGTTGATGTAGCTGGAGCTGGTGGAGTGACTGTTGGAGCTGGTGGCACTGAAGTTGTGGCAGCTGGTGTAGATGATGTAGCTCTGGTGTCTGGAACAGGCACTACAGCAGATCTCTGTCCTCTAGGCACTCTAGCAAATGCATCTGTAGTAGACTTGCCCTTCTTCTCCTCCACATCCTCCTGAAGTTGCTCAACTGCAGTTTGGATCTTAGTGACCTTCACGTCAAGTGCATATAACTTTTGCTCTATGATTCTCTCCAAACTCTCCTGGTTTTGAGTCAGGGTGGCCAAGCCCTTCTCAATCCTCAAGGTGGAGGCAATCAAATAGCCAAGCTGATCTTGCTTGCTCTTCAGGAACACTTGAGATGACTCTTCAGCAGTTGGCATTTTTGCAGCTTTCTCTGCCCTTGCTTTCTCTCTCTTCTCATGTGCTTGCACAGATGATGGTTCATCCTCATTCATCTCAAATGTGTTTCTTCAAACTCAGGATATAAGGGTAGATGCTCCTTATCCAAAAGATATGTGCATGTGCCCATCTTTGAGTTGATGAGCTCCTGAATGTGTGGAGCATACCCACAACTTCTCCTCTGATCAGCTGTTGTTCTCTTGATTGTTTCCACAATCAGGCTCATGACTTTGAATTTTTTTAGGTATATCAAACAAATGCAGCAAGTTGATAGCATGTCCTCTGATTATCTTGTGATCTCCTGACTTCGGAAGCAATGTGTGCCTAAGGATCCAGTTGATTGTAGGCAGACCAGACAACAAGTAGTGTACAGATCCAAGCTTGTGTGTTTCCAAAGCTTTATCTGGGATTTCTCTATACATGTGTGCCATAGAGTTGTGGTCTTTCTTCTTAGCATATACATCCAAGTCATCTTCAGATTCTTTTGGAGCATTGATCAACTGAGCCCATTATTCAACAGTGGATTGGTACCTAGTACCTTCAGACATCCAGACAATCTTCCCATCTAGGTAGAAGTGAGTTGTGGAGTAAAACTGCATGATGAGCTCATCATTCCACTTGGTGAGCTTCTGGCCAGCAAAGTAATCAACTCCACAAGATTTGAAGTTGTCATATACTCCTGGATAGTGAGCTTTATTCTTCTTGATATAGTCCCAGTTCATCCATCTCATGTCACATACAATGGGCTTCTTGTCAAGCAAAATTGTCTCATAAAAATCATGTTGCTCCTTTGTGTGAAATCTGTAGTCAACTGTTGTCCTTCTCCTCACAATATATGGATCTGACTGTCTCCACAATCTTAGTCTAGCATCCTTTCTGATGTGCATGTCTTCAGCTACTGGATGGGCATCATTGTGGTCAGGAATCTTGGGCTTCAACTTTCTCAAAACAAGAGAATCATCATCTTCTTCAGCAGTTTCAGGCACTGGGGCCTTGTTCTTCTCTGATGCAGGTATACTTCTGGTGTTCCTCTTGGGTTTAGGCTTTGGAGCTGGAGCAGCAGCCTTGGGAGCAGCTTTGGGCTTAGATGGAGCAGCCCCTGACTTGATTGCATCTCCCATGAGCTTCTGAGCTTTGGGTGCTGGTGCAGCATCCTCTTCCTCTTCTTCTTCCTCATCAGAATCTCTCCTCATAGAGGGCTTGCCAAGAACTTTGGAAATAGTGGTTCTCACCCTCTTCTTCTTCTTATCTTGGCCAGCAGCTTCTTCTTCAGACTCAATGGTGAATTTCATGGTTTCACCAGGGGCAACCTTCCTAGGTTTGGATGTGGGCACTCTCTTGGCAGGTGCCTTCTTGTTCATGCCTGGCTTTGTGGTAGTAGCTATGCCATCCTCCTTTTTCAGCACTTTCTTCTTTGAAGTGGCCTCATCCTCAACAACAATATAGTCCTCATCTTCAGAATCTGAGGTTTTCTTCTTCTTGTCCTGGTGGCTGCCTTTGGCAAGTTGCTGGGAGTGCTCCTGCTACCCTCATCATAACTGCTTGAGGGACTAGTGCCCTCACTCATCTGAGCTTGCTCCTCTGACTTGTTCTGGCTATCACTTTGATCAGACATTTTGCAAACTCACTGACAGCAGACCCTGTCAATAGAAGTAGATGAGGTAGAGTAGATGAGCATCACAAAGCACAGAGGTTTTTGCAGAACAATTGAGTCAAAAACTTAGTTTTAGTTTTCCACAGAAAGCATTTCGGAGCTACCAATTTGTAAACTCGGTGATGCCGAAGAAGCTTTTGGAACCTAAACTAGTGAACTCGGTCAGATCGAGTCACAGTTCGGTGGCACCGAGACTGCTAGGGTTTCACAAAGAATCGATCTCGGTCAGACCGAAAATCACATGTGCAATGGCCTAAGCCAAATCAGTGAGACCGATTTCTACAACTCGGTCGGTCCGAGATGAGTTCGGCGGAAACCTAACCCTAAATTTTCAAATCAAATCTAATCTACGGAATGCTTTCGCTGGATCAGATGATTTCAAACGTGGCAAGAATCATGGCAAAGGAATGTGCTAGGAATCGGAGTTAAAGAATAGCACAAAGTTTCAAGTTCATACCCTAGTGCAGCGGTGAACTTGCTACGGTGGAAACGGCGGGGCAGAATGCCATTGATGGAGGCGAAGACCAATGGCGGGGGGTCGCTGGCAACGAGGAGGACAATCCAGAGACTCGAAGAGGCAGAGCAGGCTATGCGCGGGCGAAGGGTTTCGGAAATTTTTCCAAAATTTGACCCGTGAGTATATATAGCATGTCCATGTCGGTGTGACCGAGTGGAACGACTCAGTGGCACCGAGATGCAAAACTGCAAGCAGTTACTACAACTCGGTGGGACCGAAGAGTTCTAGTCGGTTGCACCGAGGTTGAAAACCTAGATCAACTTAGTGATCTCGGTATGACCGAAAAGGATGAATCGGTCAGACCGAAATGCACAAAGAGGTTTTGGAAGTTTAAGTATATGATGAATCGGGGACTCCGAGTGCTCCTCACACAGAGTGGTTCAAATCTGACTTGATCAAACTTTGTGATGTAGCATGAATAGAGTTTGAGACAAGAAAAGCATAGATATCTAGAGAAGGTTCTTAGGCATTCTTATCCATCCACTTGGCAAAAAGAAAGAAACCAAACAATCAAAACAACAAGTGGATGTCCTTGAATGAGTAAAATATGCAATCAACATGCTCACACAATAAAATGGCAAATGAGATATGTGGCAAAGCATGCACAACCAATTCTAGCATCTATCAAACAATTGGTGATGACTAGGTCATCTATATATGAGTATATTGACTTAGGAGTCAAATGAGAACATTTGATCATAGGTCATACTCATTGTTTAAGCACAAATGGGGTTACCACTTTTACATAAAGCATTGTTGTGTTCACACCATTAGAGTTTCTTTAGCTCAATTCTTAGAGTAAAGCTCCCCCTAGATGTGAGATCCCCCCTAAGAGGGATGAACTAACCTTGTGTTTTGTCGATGATGACTTCATGTAGGTGTTGAAGATGTGGATGCTCAATGTTGATATAGATCATTTGGGGCAATCCATTGGAGTGAGTTGCTCTTTCAATACCTACATGGGTTAGTCCCACAAGGAACAAACAAGGATATCCATAGACATAGAGTGATGCACACACAAGATGATGTCCATGAAAGCATTAGGATACTGAGGGAGTCCTGGATTAAGGGGTCCTCGGACAGCCGGACTATATACTTTGGCTGGACTGTTGGACTATGAAGATACAAGATTGAAGACTTCGTCCCGTGTCCGGATGGGACTCTCCTTTGCGTGGAAGGCAAGCTTGGCAATTCGGATATATAGATCTCCTTCTCTGTAACCAACTCGGTGTAACCCTAGACCCCTCTGGTGTCTATATAAACCGGAGGGTTTAGTCCGTAGGACAAGAACAATCAGAATCATAGGCTAGCTTCTAGGGTTTAGCCTCTACGATCTCGTGGTAGATCAACTCTTGTAATACTCATATCATCAAGATCAATCAAGCAGGAAGTAGGGTATTACCTCCATCGAGAGGGCCCGAACCTGGGTAAAACATCGTGTCCCCTGCCTCCTGTTACCATTAGCCTTAGATGCACAGTTCGGGACCCCCTACCCGAGATCCTCCGGTTTTGACACCGACATTGGTGCTTTCATTGAGAGTTCCACTGTGTCGTCGTGGTAAGGCTTGATGGCTCCTTCAATCATCTTCAACAATGCGGTCCAGGGGGAGGTTTTCCTTCCCGGACAGATCTTCGTATTCGGCGGCTTCGTGCTACGGGCCAACTCGCTTGGCCGCTTGGAGCAGATCGATAGCTACGCCCCTGGCCACCAGGTCAGGTTTGGAAGCTTGAACTATACCCCGATATTCGCGGAGACTTGATCTTCGACGGATTCGAGCCCATGTCAGGTGCGCCGAACAGTCACGACGAGCATGACCTAGATCTACCATCAGATAGTGTTTAGGAGATCGTACCTATGGTGGCCCCGGGAATCAAACCGAAGCAGATCGCATCCTCCGAGGATGGGTGGATAGACCCCGCCACAGAGGTCGAACACTCATCAGCGTTGGTGCCGAACACTGAAGCCACCTCTGGTGAGGATGGTATCCTCGGACCCTCGGACTCGTCTCCGGCTACAGGATCCGAACCACGCGCGTCCGTGCCTATCGAATCTGATTGGGCACCGGTCATGGAGTTCACCGCCGCAGATATTTTTCAGCACTCGCCCTTAGGGGACGTGCTGAACTCATTAAAGTCTCTTTCCTTGACAAGAGATTCTTGGCCGAACTATGTCCGACTCGAGTGGGAAGCGGACGACGAAGAAATTCAATCCCCACCCACCACCCACTTAATAGCCACTGTCGATGACTTAACCTACGTGCTTGACTTCAACTCCAAAGACATCGACGGTATGGACGACGATGCAGGAGAAGAACAGGAACCATCACCTATAGGGCGCTGGACAGCCACCTCATCATACGATATATATATGGTGGACACCCCCAAAGAAAGCAATGGCAATGAGGCAACGGACGATAACCCCTTGGAGAAGCAATCTAAGCACCGGCGTCACAGGCGCCGCTCCAAGCCCCGCCATAGCAGAAATAGCGATACCGGCAGAAGAGATAACAATCCGGATGGTGCCGAAGACGAAAACAATCCTGCCCAGCCAGGCTTCGAACATGCCGAGCAAGAGGATGGGCAAGCTAGCCCTAAAGAACATGCGGCAGATGGAGAATCAGAGGATGATAATCACATGCCTCTCTCCGAAGACGAAGTGAGCCTTGGCGACGAAGAATTCATCGTGCCTGAGGATCCCGTCGAGCAGGAGCCCTTCAAATGCCGGCTTATAGCCACTGCAAAAAGCCTGAAGAAAAAGCAGCAACAGCTTCAAGCTGATCAAGATCTGCTAACTGACAGATGGACCGAGGCCCTGGCTACCGAGGAATACGGACTTGAGCGCCCTAGCAAAAGCTACCCAAAGCGCAGGCTGCTACCTCAACTCGAGGAGGAGGCTTTAAAGCCCACGCTACCAGCACATGATGCGGCTGACCGGCCACCCCATGGCCGCGACAAAGCGGTGTACCAGCCTGAAGTCCAGACCACACCCCGTCGCCAATCAAATGATAATACTAAGGCGTGGGCTACATAAAGGACCTACGAGATGTATTGGAAAATAAAGCAGGACAGTCAAGATCGATCTACGGATCGCGGGGGCGCGCCCCAACGTGTGACAAGGATCGTCACGCCGGATACACTAACAAATCCGGTCAGGCCGAATACAATGAATCCCGACACAGAGGCGCCGCACATCCCCTATGCTTCACTGATGAAGTAATGAATCATGAATTCCCAGAAGGATTTAAACCCGTGAACATTAAATCATACGATGGTACCACAGACCCCGTGGTATGGATAGAAGATTTTTTTCCTCCACATTCACATGGACCACGGAGATGATCTGCATGCCATCAAGTACCTCCCACTAAAACTAAAGGGACCGGCTCGGCATTGGCTGAATAGCTTGCCGGCAAACTCCATCGGGAGTTGGGAGAACCTAGCAGACGCATTCCTTGACAACTTCCAGGGCACTTATGTGCGACCACCGGATGCTGATGATCTAAGTCACATAACACAGCAGCCCGGAGAGTCAGCCAAGAAATTTTGGACCCGGTTCCTAACTAAAAAGAACCAAATTGTCGAATGTCCGGATGCCGAAGCCCTAGCGGCCTTTAAGCATAACATTTGTGACGACTGGCTTGCCCGACATCTCGACCAGGAAAAGCCAAAGTCCATGGCAGCCCTCACAACACTCATGACGCACTTTTGCGCGGGCGAGGATAGCTGGTTGGATCGTAGCAACAATACAATAAGCAATCCTAGCAAATTGAAAGCCAAGGATAGCAAAGACAAACCACGGCGTAACAAACACAAGCGCCGCAAAAACGATGATAGTGCCGAAGACACATCAGTCAATGCCGGATTCAGCGGCCACAAGTCCGGTCAGCGGAAGAAGCCATCCAACAAAAACAATTCAGGCACGTCCAGTTTGGACCGCATACTCGACCGTCCATGCCAAATTCATGGCACCCCAGGAACACCGGCCAACCACACCAATAGAGAATACTGGGTCTTCAGACAAGCCGACAGGTCAGATGCCGAAAACAAGGGGAAGGGGTCTCAAAGCAAAGATGACAACGAAAAGCCCCGATCACCAAATACAGGAGGACAGAAGAAATTCCCTCCCCAGGTGAAAACGGTGAATATGATATGCGCAAGCCACATTTCCAAGTGGAAGCGTGCACTAAGGGAGGTCCATAAAATCGACCCAAAGTTTAACCCATGGCCCTCTTGTCCGATCACGTTCGATCACAGGGACCATCCTACTAGTATCTGTCATAGAAGTTCGGCTGCACTGGTCCTTGACCCTATCATTGACGGATTCCACCTCACACGAGTCCTTATGGACGGAGGTAGCAGCCTGAACCTGCTATACCAGGATACAGTGTGCAAAATGGGCATCAACCCCTCAAGGATCAAGCCGACAAAAACCACGTTCAAATGTGTCATACCAGGTGTAGAGGCCTGTTGCACGGGCTCAATCACACTGAAAGTGGTCTTCGGATCTCCGGACAATCACCGTACCGAAGATTTAGTCTTCAACATCATCCCCTTTCACAGTGACCATCAGGCACTGCTCAGACGAACCGTGTTCGCTTGGTTCAATGCGGTGCCACATTATGCCTACTGTAAATTAAAGATGCCTGGTCCACGCGGCTTCATCACGGTTAATGGCAGGTCCGAACTCCCCCTCACTGCCGAAGAGTCTACCACCGCTATAACAACAAGAACAGCGGATGGCACCTTCCAGCCGAACCTCGAGTCGATGACCAAGTTCCCGGACACCATCAAAGGAGTCCGAACTACTGTGGGGCAGGATAGCTAGGTTCGCCCAGAGCTTAATTAAAAACACTCCGGAAAAAGATAATACAAGCCACATACTGCGACTCAACCTCCTTGCGGCGCAAAACAATTTCTTGCATTTTCTTTGCAGGTTCACCTATACATAGGCCAGGATGGATGGCATGGAAACAGTTCGAGCGCGTAAGGGAATCTCTAGATATTCCCCTCTATGATCATCCGACTACACCCCGGGTCCGAGCACAATTTCCTCACACCCGGTATCAGCAGGTTCCGCAATCATATTTCCTTTTATCACATCATCTGTACTCATATGCATTGACGTATTATTCAAATACAACATGTGGATTTATGTGATGCTCATCTGCTGCTATTTCTTATTTAAAACTCTTCTGTTAAAAGGCAGCTACTTATCACCATATGCCTTAATATGCCAGGGCTTCATCATGCCCATACTATGGCAAAAAAGTTCGAACACCTTCACGGTAGTTCGGCACCCCAAACTTATAGCATTATATGCATCAGCTCTGAATCATGTCTTGGGTCAATAGTTGGGTTTGCCCGGCTCCTATGTTTCGGTACCTTATGTTCCGCTATATCGGCTAAGGTAGCACTGGCAGAACTACTGCGGTTGTGTCCCGGTTCTTTCGGAAGAGCACCTCAGTAGAGAAAGACGAAAACTGACTGTTATGATGTAGCGAGAGCTGGTCAGCTGTTTGAGAGGTTCTAAAATCTTTAAGGATTTCTTCCGCATAATGCCATAACCAATGCAGCGTGCGACGGATCGGCCTTTTCTCAGGTGCTTATAAAGCCCCTCGTGCGGTCTTTCAAACACCAGGGGCTGCGCCTACCTTCCTCGAAAAAACTCCCATGGCTAAGTGAGAGTGATAAAGCCCTATAGTCCGATTGCCTGGTTCGCTGTGCTGAACACCTCCTTTAGGGACCCAAAACTGGGATAAAGAGTGCTCAAGTTTATCCCGAACACCCCCGTACTCACTACGTGGGGGCGGAAGCCGAAGACTAGCCGACTCTTAGGATTATTATATAAAATGGCCGCACAGGAGGAAAAACTTTCATACGACAAGCAATAAATAATGACCTTGTTCAAATATTACAAAGGAAAACATGACCGTATTCACGGAAATATAATGTCCTTGGTGCATTGCTCCGCCGCAAGGCGGGCCCCTTTCAAGACACCTTCATAATATAGTTTGGGCTTGCGGTGCTCTTTCCCCTCTGGCGGTCCCTCGGTCATTAGCTTTTCTACATCCATCTTCCCCCAATGCACCTTTGTACGGGCGAAGGCCATTCGCCCGCCTTCTATGCAGACCGACCGCTTGATGACTTCGAGTCGAGGGCAGGCACTCGCAATCCGCTTCATGAGCCCGAAGTAACTGCTTGGAATCGGCTCGGCAGACCACAGCCGGATAATCAAATCCTTCATGGCTAGCTCGGCCGCCTTATGCAGTTCGACCAGCTATTTCAGCTGATCGGAAAACGACACTGGATAATTCGGCGCCAGATACTGCATCCAGAAGAGTTTATCCACAGTATTCCTCTCTTCGGCTCGGTAGAATTGGGCGGCGTCAGATATGTTGTGTGGCAGCTCCGCAAACACCCCTGGAAAAATCAAGATTTAAACTCTCAACTTGATTTTCTCCTTTCAAATACTCGCTTTGTACAGAAAAAGCCTTACTAGCCGCAATCTTCCTCGCCTCATGGATTTCCCTCAGGGCACCTTGGGCCTCCCCCAGGGCATCACTTGCGGCTTGGCGAGCCTGGGAGAGTTCGGATTCTTTCCCTGCTAAACTCTACTCCAAGGTCTCGCATTTCTACACAGCCTCTTGAAGCTCTCGCTCAGCCTCAATAACTCTAGCCTCGTGTTTCTCACGAAGAGCCTGCTCTGCAGCTGCCTTCTTCTCGGCTTCGGCCACAGCCTTCCTGAGAGCCTCAATTTCGGCCATCACTCCTAGAGCACATTATAAAAATATTTTCATCATGCACACTTATTAATTTGTGCTACATTCATAAGGTTTCTAAATACCTTGATTATCCTCCAGCTGTCTCTTCACTTGGTCAAGTTCTCCTTCGGCCCGCTCCAGACTATGCCTTAGTCTGGATACTTCCGCAGCATGAGAGGCGGCAGTCGCTACAGATGCCTGCTGGTTAAAAAGAGTGATAAATGTCATCAAGTGAGTCTCCTGCGATCCTCTATTCGGTTCTTTCTTTCACCGAACAGTGTATCAGGGGCTACTATCTATACCAGGACACTCTCCCAAAAACTCATAAAACATACCTCAAAGCCTCTTATGAGGGTGATACAGGATTCATTTAGTCCACTCTTAGCAGACTGAATCTTCTCAATCACCGCACCCATGAGGGCACGGTGTTCATCAATGATGGAGGCACCCTTCAGCGCCACAATAAAGTATCCGGCACCTCTGGTTGGGCAGAGGCGGCTGGTGGAGCAGGCATACCTCCTCTAGTTGGTGGAGGCCGTCTGTCTGACTCGGGGACCTTATGGGTCTCTAGAATCGTGTCCGGTTGGGGTCCGGATCAAGATGACCCCCGCCATCGACACCCACAGTAGCTTTCTCTCCCGTGTGTCCGGCCCCTGCAGTATGGCCTCCTGGCGCCGCCTTCGCGACCTTCTCCCCTCCTCTGTGGCCTGGGTCCTTCTGGGACAAAACCTCAGTTTCATTCCTGTGTTTGGAGGAGGAGGCCTTCGGGGGTGTTCCGCTCTCCATAGCGTCCGAATCCAGCAGATCTTCTGACGTAGACTGTTCATCACGGGGCTTCGCCGAACTGAAAAAGCACGGCTCAGATTAGAATGTGATGCCATGACAATCCGGACGCATGAGTGTGTTCGGATTTTATACTCACAAGTTCACCAGGGGCTTGGCCCTGGGATCCCATTCTGGGCTGCTATCGGTGGCACCGGTGGATTCTTCTTGTAGAGGAGTTTTTTCCCTCTTAGGTGGCTCGGCCTCCAAGGATGTGGAGGCCGTCCTTTTCTTTCTTCCCCCCGCGGGGGATTCGTCTCCTTCCTCCTCCTCATCCTCTTCAGAGGAAGAATGGGCATTGGAATCTTCGGATCTTGCGTCCGAAGAGCCACGACGATGGAGGCCGCCCCTGGTCTTCTTGGCCTTCTTTCCGGCCTTCTTCTTCGGCGCCTTGTATGGCGCCGGGATCAGCATCTTCGTCAGCAGTGGGCCGGCCGGTTCTTCTGGTCGTGGGGCTGGACAGTAGATCCGCCCCGCCTTCTTTGCCCAGCCCTAGGAAATTTGGGGGAAATACTTCAGGCATTTTCTTAAAGAATATGCGAACGAAACACACAAACTGTCAACAAGCGATCGCTTACGGAACTTGCCGGGCGGGACAGTTGGTACCCGTGGTCCTCGGCGGAGTCTGGCCATGATTTGTCGGACTTGAAAAGCACCTTCTAGATGTCCTTATGCGAAGAGCCAAAGAACTCTGACAAGGTCTGGTGCTTGGCCGGGTCGAACTCCCATAGATAGCAAGCCCGGTGTTGACAAGGAAGAATCCGGCGAACTAACATCACCTGGACTACATTGACGAGCTTGATGTCCTTTTCTTCCATGTCTTGGACGCGCGTCTGGAGCTCCGATAGCTCGTCGGACGAAGCCCAGTTCAGGCCCTTCTTGGGCCAGGACGTAAGCCGTAGGGGGATGCCAGATTTGAACTCTGGGGCGGTGGCCCATTCCTTGCCACGCAGCTCGGTGATGTAGAACCACTGTTGCTGCCACGCCTTGATGGAATCATTGAAAGCACCTGTTGGCTATGTGACGTTGGGCATCTTGCTCACCATGGCACCTCCGCATTCGGCATGCTCGCCGCTCACCACCTTGGGCTTCACATTAAAAACCTTCAGCCATAAACGAAAGTGCAGTGGGACGCAAAGAAAGGCCTCGCACACAACGATGAATGTCGAGATGTTGAGGAAAGAATTGGGAGATAGATCATGAAAATCAATCCCATAATAGTACATGATGCCGCAAACAAATGGGTGGAGGGGAAACCCTAGCCCGCGGACAAAATGAGGGAGGAATACCACCCTCTTGTGGGGTTCCGGGGTGGGGACAATTTGTCCCGCTGTCGGAAGACGGTGGCTGATTCTCTTGGCCAAATACCCGGCCCCCCGAAGCTTTTTGATATCCTTCTCCCGGACGGTAGAGGCCATCCACTTGCCTCCTGCTCCGGATCCGGACATTTTTGGGAAACCTTTTTGATGGAGAAGGAGGACGCTTGAGCGCTAGGGCTTGAGCAAGAAGGGACGAATGCGCAGTGGAAGAAGGCGTGGGTGAAAGAGGGAGTTCTTATCCCCTTATAAAGGAAGCAGGGATCCTGCGCCTCTCCACTTGCCCGTTAAAATCGCTTATTTCCCGAGTAACACGTTTGATGGCATGGTTGGGTTACCCACGTCCGTATTGATGAGGATCCCGTGATAAGGGGACACGATCTCTGCTTCGACAAGACGTGCCGATAAAACCGCCTCGCGATATGTGCAGTGGTTGGTTGTGAAAAACGGTTCGAATGAAGACCAGGCTGTGGTGTGACATCACGCTATGAAAAGTTGTCAGCAGATTAGATTTGTGGGATATTGTGCTCTCTACAGTTGTATGTGGAATTTGTTTTGAAGAGCCGGACATGATCCTTGTGTTATAAATCTTCTATGGAGTATTCAGAGAAGGAACCCGCCTTGCAATGCCAAAGACAATCTGTGCACCGGACACATCGCCATTGAAGCCTGGTTCAGGGGCTATTGAGGCAGTCCTAGATTAAGGGGTCCTCGGACAGCCGGACTATATACTTTGGCCGGACTATTGGAATATGAAGATACAAGATTGAAGCCTTCGTCCCGTGTCCGGATGGGACTCTCCTTTGCGTGGAAGGCAAGCTTGGCAATTCGGATATATAGATCTCCTTCTCTATAACCGACTCGGTGTAACCCTAGCCCCCTCTGGTGTCTATATAAACCGGAGGGTTTAGTCCGTAGGACAAGAACAATCAGAATTGTAGGCTAGCTTCTAGGGTTTAGCCTCTACGATCTCGTGGTAGATCAACTCTTGTAATACTCATATCATCAAGATCAATCAAGCAGGAAGTAGGGTATTACCTCCATCGAGAGGGCCCGAACCTAGGTAAAACATCGTGTCCCCTGCCTCCTGTTACCATTAGCCTTAGACGCACAGTTCGGGACCCCCTACCCGAGATCCACCGGTTTTGACACCGACATACCTTGTCCCTTGTCTTACCAACAAGAGGGTTTGTGACTCCTTGAACTAGTGCAAGATGTGGAACTTCATTGCACTTGTCCTTGCCAAAATGATATGAGTGAAGTATGTTAGCGGAGTCACCCTCAAGAACTCTCTAGTTCTTCTTCTTTGGGATCCACATCATCTTGATGGGAATCCTTGGAGTTGTAGTTGTACTTGTTGAAGTATAACTTGATGTAGTCTTGGGAACCCACTTGACCATGGCCTTAGGAGCTTCTTCAAAAGCATCAATCTCCTCTTGAAGCTTGTCCTTCCCTTTTTGCTTGTGGTCTTGTGGTGGAATATCATCTTGAGCTTGTGTTCCCCTGAAGGAAGTAGGATCATACGTATCTTGTTGAGGAACAAACTTCGTCTTGGGGTATTGATCTTCTTCCCACTCAACTCCATTGGCATTGAACTTTCATTCAAAACCAACACCTTGATTCTTCCGGTGCCTTCCTTGCTTGCGTACAATTTCCTTGAATTGCTTACTTCCGGCAAGGCTCTTGTAAACACCTTTCTCTATAATTCCCTTCAATAAGCTATTTTCTTGCTCAAGTGTAACTTGGCTAAGAGAATCATTAGTGGAATCAAGAGAACTACTAGAAGCAACAACATTGGATTTAGCATGATTATTGTTACTACTAGAGGAAGAATCCTTCTTGTTCTTGTTACTAGACTTGACTTGAGGAATGTAAGTGGATAAGAGTAAGCGCTTGGCAATGTAATAAGAACTTTTCTTACGAAGATCATCATTGATTGCCTTTAAGAGCTCATGCTCTTGCTCAAGGTTGAGCTTTTCGAAGCGTATCTTCTCATGAGTCCTTAAAAGTTCTCGATGATCTTCTAAGATAGTTTCATGAGCTAACTTAAAGTGTTTAGTTCTTTAGTTAGGTGCTCAATCTTCTCCTTATCATTGTCATTCATTTTATCTTGATTAGCATGATTAATTGACGTTTCATCATAGTATTCACCACTAGAGTTGTCAACAAGTAAATCATCATCACCTAACAAGTCATCTTCATCACTATTGAAATCAACATACTCAGGGTGTGAACCTTTGGGCCTTTAACCATGAAGCATCTTCCAATTCCTTCATTTGGTGAGTCAAATATGTCGTACAAGTTGGTTGACACAAGTGCTAGACCGGCAACACCTTCATCTTGAGTATATTCGGAGTCGGAGTGATAGCTTCTCACGGAGTGATTGTCGGAGTCAGAGCCAGATACCCATTCACCAACATGAGCTTGATGTCTTTATTTTGTGTAGCTCCTTGATGACTTGTCCTTCCTTTCCGAATCCTTGCTTCTCCGGGATGTTCTTCATTCATAACGACCATCTCTACTCCTTCTTTCTCTTGATGGTGATTCTTCTCTTCTACTCCTTCTTTTTGGAGAATCTTCTCTTCTTTTGTAGGGAGTCGTACACTCATTGGAATAGTGTCCGGGTCTTCCACAGTTGTAGCAATTGCGCTCACGACTAGAAGATCTTTTGTCATTGTAGGACCTTGACTTGGAACTTCTTTCCTTGCTTCTACTCTTGTAGAACTTGTTGAAGTTCTTCACCATTAGGCTCAATTCTTCATTGAAGGTTTATTTCTCACTTGATGATGTGGGAGCTTCTAATGAGGCTTTGTAAGCACCACTTGACTTGTTGTGGAGCTCTTCCTTATCCTTGAGTGACATCTCATGAGCAACAATTCTTCCAATGACTTCCGTTGGCTTGAGATCTTTGTAATTGGGCATCATTAGGATCAATGTGCACACGTTATCATATTTTCCATCCAAGGCTCTTAGGATCTTCTTGATGATGAATTTGTCGGTCATCTCTTCACTTCCTAAGCCGACAATCTCATTTGTGATGAGAGCAAGCCTAGAGTACATTTCAGCGACACCTTCACCATCCTTCATTTTGAACTTGTCAAGTTGACTTTGAAGCACATCCAATTTGGATTCCTTGACGGAGTCGGTACCTTTGTGCATGTCAATCAAAGTATCCCAAATTTCCTTTGCATTCTCAAGACGGCTGATTTTGTTGAATTCTTCGGGGCACAATTCGTTGAAGAGGATATCACAAGCTTGAGCATTGTATTGCAACATCTTCAACTCTTCTGCAGTAGCTTCACGGTTCGGTTCTCTCCCATCAAAGAATTCACCTTGCAAGCCAATACACACAATATCCCAAATGGCGGGGTTATGTTCAAGAATAAGCATTTTCATCTTATGCTTCCAACTAGCAAAATTGGTACCATCAAAGTAAGGACCTCTACGGTGGTAATTTCCCTCGCTAGACGCATACTCTCCTAGGTTGTGAAACCAAGGCTATGACCACAAAAAGCTATGGAAATCAAAGCAAATGGAGACCAAAGCTCTAATACCACTTGAAGGATCGAAAGTATGTCTAGAGGGGGTGATTAGACTACTTGACCAAATAAAAATATAGCCTTTTCCTAATTTTAGTTCTTGGCAGATTTTAGCAACTTAGCACAAGTCAAGCAATCAACCTACACATGCAATTCTAAGAGTATAGCAGCGGAATGTAAAACAATTGCATATGAAGGTAAAGGGAGGAATTTGAGGTAGCAAACGCAATGTTGACACAGAGATTTTTTTAGTCGTGGTTCTGATAGGTGGTGCTATCGTACATCCACATTGATGGAGACTTCAACCCACGAAGGGTAACGGTTGCGCGAGTCCACGGAGGGCTCCACCCATGAAGGGTCCACGAAGAAGCAACCTTGTCTATCCCACCATGGCCGTCGCCCATGAAGGACTTGACTCACTAGGGTAGATCTTCATGAAGTAGGCGATCTCCTTGCCCTTACAAACTCCTTAGTTCAACTCCACAATCTTGATGGAGGCTCCCAAGTGACACCTAGCCAATCTAGAAGACACCACTCTCCAAGAAGTAACAAATGGTGTGTTGATGATGAACTCCTTGCTCTTGTGCTTCAAATGATAGTCTCCCCAACACTCAACTCTCTCTCACAGGATTTGGATTTGGTGGAAAGAAGATTTGAGTGTAAAACAACTTGGGGAAGGCTAGAGATCAAGATTTATGTGGTAGGAATGGAATATCTTGACCTCAACACAAGTGTAGGTGGTTCTCTCTCAGAAAATGTATGTTGGAAGTGTAGGCATGTTCTGATGGCTCTCTCCACGAATGAAGATTATGTGGAAGGGTATATATAGCATCCACACAAAATCTAACCGTTACACACAACTTACCAAACTCGGTGGGACCGAATCCTAAAACTCGGTCGGACTGATTTAGTAAATAATGTGACCATTAGGATTTTTGGTGGGACCGATATGGTTAGGGTTAGGGCATAACGTAATCTTGGTGAGATCGATTACACAAACTCAGTGAGACTGATTTTGGTAATAGACACACAGAGGGTTGGTCAGGCAAACTCGGTGGGACCGATTCGCTCATCTCGGTTGACCGAAACGTTACGAAAGGGAAACAGTGAGTTTGCATTGCAATCTTGGTGGGACCGATCACTCATCTCGGTTTGACCGAAATGTCACGAAGGGAAACAGAGAGATTACAATCCCATCTCGGTGAGACCGAGATCCCTATTAGTGAGACCGAAAATACTAGGGTTTGTGGCTGTGGCTATGTCAACAGAACTCGGTGGCGCCGGATAGCTGGTTTCGGTGGGGCCGAGTTTGACTTTTGGTTTGGGACATATGTGTATGTGAGAAAGTAGTTGAGGGCTTTGGAGCATATCACTAAGAACTTTTGAGCAAGAAACTCATTTAGCAACACCTCATCCCTCCTTGATAGTATTGGCTTTTCCTATAGACTCAATGTGATCTTGGATCACTAAAATGGAAAAAGTAGAGTCTTGCGCTTCGAGCTTGAGCCAATCCTTTTGTCCTTAGCATTTTGAGGGATCCACTTTTCTCATCCATGCCATGCCAATCATTGAGGTTTCCTAAAATATTTGTATTGAAATAGCATTAGCTCAATGAGCTATATGTTGTTAGGAATTACCAAAACCACCCAGGGATAGTTGCACTTTTAGTTACTGTCCTTGCTTACGGTTGGGGTATCAAAATGGTGAAGTGGTCATTGTCGATGACGAATTCGTGGCGAAGTTGAGCGGCGGTGATGTTGATGACGAATCGTCCCTAAGTAGCCAAAACACGTTAGGAAGCGGGAACCGCAACTCAAGTTCTCAAATGGGAAAACGTGTCAAAATTTGTGATGGTAGCGGAAGAGCGGTTGTTCTTGCGGAAAGCGTTGGTGGTCTGTGGAAGGCTTGGTGGAAACCATATCAAAATTGGCAAAAATTCGGGGAAATGGTGGTGGTGGAGGCGTTTGTGGCTGCCAGGCGCCGGATGTCCGGGGTCACGAGCCGGATGTTTGGTGCGGCGATCCGTAGATGAACTTGATGAACAAGTGTGGAAAAGGAAAACTTAGGTAAAAATTCGAGGAATTTCATGGATGGAAATTGGGGGAAGTTTGAGAGAAGCTAGATCCACTCAAAACACAACAAATCCATGAATAAAATTCAAGAAAACATCATCCAACCAACAAATCACAAAAAAAATGGTATAACTATTTTTGTGGGGATTTTCGAAATTGGGCAAAAACAAATTAAATTGGATCTAGAAAGTGGTGGGGAAGAAATCCAAGTTGTGAATCAACGTGGCTCTGATCCGAAATGATGTAGGGTGGAACCCTAATGGTCGATGTTTTCACACTTGGAGAAGGGAAAGAGAAGCAAATAAAGAGAAACACAAGATGAACACTCAAAGAGACAGGATCCAATCACACATATGCTAAATTCACATAAACATAAGGAGGTACAAAGATCCAAAGTCAACACAAGAGGATACAAAGGGTAACTAGTTCATCCCAATCCTTGAAGGAGAGAGGTCTTGAATCCTAGGAGGATCTTCCCATGAAGGGGTCTTGAATTCACTTAGGGGATCTTCTCACATGGAGGCCTTTGCACTCCATGGGAGTAGGGATAAGTGCATGAGAAAAGCTCTATCTCAAATGAGCGCTAACCTTGGCCAACCCTACAAGGATGAGGGAGAGGTCTATATATAGTGCCAGTACAAGTTGGGACAAGTTGGAGGGGTGCATGGACCTTTGGGTCGTTCACTGTGCACGGACAGGGACCGGATGTCCGGCGGCTCATGAAGAGATGGATATCCGTGGTCTTGGCTGGGTGTCCGAGAATGGAGGGGCAGAGGCCCTGTTGCTCTCGGGTGTGTCGAGCTGGAAATCCGATGCGGGGTCGGATGTCCGGGCTGGTTGGGCCAGATGTCCGGACACGGGGACGGATGTCCGGGCCAGGGGCCGGATGTCCAGTACATGTACCCTTTCTCTGGTTCCTCTCGTCGTGCTTCTTTGTCCATGTACTTGAGAACTTGTCAATCATCACGAGCATCTCCGGGAGTCTTCTTGGTACTTAAGCACACATAGCATTCTGTATTGAGGTAGTAGCCATGTCTCATGTGGGTCATACGGAATGTCACTAAGGAGAGATGTCACCTCGGTCTCGAGAGTTCTTGCATGTGCTTGTGTCATCGGTCCACGTGGTGCTTGAGGAGATAGAGGTAGGTCCATGGGGATGACCGTATGATGCTCCACATCAAATGGGCTTCCGAGATATACATTGTTTCAATCTGGCTTTGTTAGCCAAACAAGCGTGGCAGTTTCTTGGTAATCCTAATTCCCTATGCGCCACCATCTTGAGGACTAAATATTTTCCGGATGTCGACTTAATGAATGCAAGTCTAAAAAATGGTTCTTACTTTAATTGGCAAAGCATTATGGCGGGAGTTGATTCTCTCAAACATGGTTATATTTGAGAGTTGGAAATGGACAAAATATAGATATTTGGAAAGATTCATGGATTCCGAACTATGCAAATAGGAAAAATATTACACCTAGAAGAGGAAATCATCTGTCAAAAGTTGTTGATCTTATCAATCTAGTCACCTATTATTGGGATAAAGATTTACTAAGACAAGCGTCGTGGCCAATTGATGCTCAAAGGGTGCCCGCGATTCCCCTCGATATGCATAATATGACAGATTTCATTGCTTGGAGCTATACACAGAATGGATTGTGCATGCTTCGTTCAGCTTAGTTGAAGGAATGGAACAAACAACATGGGTGTAAATTGCAACACACAAATGGTATGGGTAGAACAAATGTAAATCCTATTTGGAGTAAGATTTGAGAATTATCTTGTCCAGCAAAGGTGAAAATTTTCATTTGCCATACTTTGCACGGAACCCTCCCTCGTCGTGTTACACTTGCTAATAGACATATGAAAGTTCCGCACATCTGCCCATCATGTTTGAATGTGCCAGAAGATACAGAACACATGTTGTTTCTGTGTCAGAAGGCGAAACAGGTTTGGGAGAAGCTGGGATTGCATGAGGCCATTAGTAAAGCTTGTGCTATCGGTCATGCGGGAGAGGCAGTTCTTGAATTCTTACTTCTTATGCCAGAGCAAGAACTACCTATAGTGGGAATCCAGTATGTACGTGACTTGATCGCTATATCAACTTGGTATTTATGGTGGGACAGATGTACTCCGGTTCATCAGGGAAAGTCTCAAGATCCATACCGAACTTCGATGGGGGCCCGTGCTATAATGGCAAACTATGTTAATGCACACTCCTCAAGGGCAACAAATAGAATAGAGGGATGGACAAGACCTTTGATGGGTTTTGTGACATTGGATGTCGATGCTTCTTCTTAGAGGCACAGTATGTCCTTGGAGATGACAAAGAAAGGTTCATTGTTGGCGGGAATTGGAAGATGGATTGGTGTGCAGATGTCTTAACAGCAGAAACATTGACTCTAAGACTTGGCTTATTACCTTCACGGAAGGTGGGATGCAATCGTCTTATTATTAACTCCCACAATATGGAAGTAATTGACACAATGAAGAATGGAGGACATTCACTCGTAGCGGCGGCGGCAGTGTTCGATGATTGTTATTTTATGGCTGTGATTTTCCTCTTATTAGGATAAGGTTGCTCATGAACTTGATAGGTTAGCTCAATTTCTGTGACAAGGGATTGGTTTGAGGAACCTATGAATGATATTGTAACTTTTCTTATTGACGATGTAACCATTATTTCCAATAAATAAAGTGGATGTTTTGTTTAAAAAGATAGAAAATTCCATTGTCACATTGATAGAGGCAAGGGTCCCGATCTTTCGATGAGATGATAACTATAGATTTATTGGAGTCTACTTGGCGATCCGACTACAAACATGCACGACGTTACGCCTTAGCAATCACTAAACCAATCTCCTGTGGTTACTGACGATACCGGAAGCACGATCAGCCTGACCACGAAGGTCTATTACTGCAATCAATCGAAAAACAAGCAAGAATATGATAAAGCAATCTGAATATTGCGAATATGTTTGAAGTATTCATAAAAGTGGGGTTTCAGGAGCGGTCTTGGTCTGGTCATTGGACACAAACGAAGTACACGAAGTTGCGGCAATGGCTAACTTTTAACTAATTAAAACGCAAGGAAAAAAGCTACTAGATTGATCTACTTATACAGGAGAAGGGGTGGCTGCTAAGTAGGTGGGAGGACGTCCCAAGGCAGCCAAAAACTAATCCTAGGTCGTACAAGGTCCATGGGCCCAAATTGAGGTGACACAACACCTCTGAACCTATAGTTTGACTCAGATTCTGCTGTAGCGTCAGACTGCTTCGGTCATATCTCCAGGCTCCGGATGAATTTGAAGTTAAATCTAATTGGGTTGGAAAGTCCACGAGATAAGCTTTCCAAGAAAAAAAAGATTCACCCAAATCAATGTTCGGATGCAAACGTTGTGAACGTTTGAAGTTAGGTATGTCTGTTGAGTCTCAATCTAAGTCCAAAACATGAGAGACTTGATCTCTGTCTTCTCTTAGGCCAAAAGTGACGTGAAAAGACTTCTTTAACAACATCTAATCATCTCCTTTTCATTTATCTTCACACATGGTTTGTACAAGTGTCTCATACACCTGCAATTAGACATGGCACAAAAGTCTGTGAAGTATTTTTGTCCTGAATAACATAAATAAAGTATTGCATAGTTTGTATTAGAAATCACTTCATGAATATACATGTATGCAATATTTTTGATCATATCCAAGGTAGTCATGTCCTCATCACACATAGTAAGTTCTTGTCAAAAATAAACTAAAGCACGAAAGTTGTCATCCTTGCGTCACTAAACTTGTCATAAAAAATGTTTGGAGTTGCCCCGTGCTTATACGTAACGTGTGGCACTTATCAGGATCCTATAAATATGTGATGTGTCCCCCAAAATAGACAATGAATAGTTAAAATTGTGTTTTTACTCATGCCATGGCTTAATATTGTAAACAACTAATTATTCGAAATTACCATAAACATTTTATTGAATACAAGTTTTCCTATATATGTTTGTGGTACTACCAATTGTTTGACAATGCAGTGAACTTCTTTCTAGTCCATTCACGAGTTCCTACTCTCTTCAAGCCAAAGGCACCCGACATAGAAAAAGGAAAAAATATAACTTCGAAAGAGAACACTAACCAGAGGGCGGATAATCTAGGTTATGTCCAGAGGGTGGATAGTCTGGGTTATGTCCTCGTTGCACTCTAGCCGGGCATGATAGAATGGCGAGTTGTGGTTGTTGACCTTTGATGAAGTAGACATCTCGCGGTTGGGGGATTCTGGGATCATGGTAAACTATCCTAGGCTTTTCCCCTGACACTGCAAGGGGGCGTTGTCGTTGCTAGTCATTATGGTCGCTGGCCCAACACTGGAAAAAAGCATTAGGACCACATGTACCACCTTCCTGTCCGTCATGCCCCCTCCCATGGCTCGATACCTTTGACCCATCCACCGAGGAGTGTCACGGCTATCTTAGGCGAGGGAAATGACTAATGTCCTGCAAGTGCACTTGGTTGACTTGTAGCTTTTTCGAAGTAAGAGTACGATCCCACATTGAGCTAGGAAATTGTCATTTTGCCTCTACAGAGGTCTATCAAAATGGCCATGCAAGTTAGTTGTGATTCCAAGAAGAAACAATACGAAAGTAGAAAAAAATGCAAGACTTGTGACAAAAATCAAAGTGCGCAGTAATTACACTTATAAGGGATGCTGGATTGCCAGCCTCTCTAGGCTCCACGATAGCTGCCCATTTAGAGTTAGCAGCTTCTATGAACCTTGATATTGCCGAAGAAGGAACACCAGGCGAAGGTTCCCAATGTTCAGAGAGCCCCCACATGTTCATGCTAGGTTACATTCCTTGTAACAACTAAAGCTTCTTGAGAGGTTATATAACATGTGGATGGAGTATGGAAGGTGTGAAAACGAAGCAAGTAAAGAACGCTTGTTTTTTGTTTTTTGTATTCTGAATCTCTGAATATGTCAAGAAAGCAATGCAAACATGATTCATATTAACCTAGCAGCAAAGCTCAGATTTGGCATCTGTAATTTCATGGCTACTTCTGAAATAGTTCATTCCGTCTTGGCTTCCTTTCCTTTTTTTGTATTTCACATGAGCTAAATAGCCAGAGTTAGCATCTTAACGACCATTGGCATGTTCATGACACTTACACTTTAGAGTCTTCACTTACGTTGATGCATTAGTTTCGAACAAACCAGAGATCGGAAGGGATTGGTATTGTTGCGAGAGGCCATGAGGGCACTTTACTTTTTTGGTGGCACGAAATATTAGATCTGACAATATGACCGATCCTTTTTCAGTTGAGTTAAGTGTTTGTCAGGATGCATTATTGTTAGCCATAAAGCGGGGTTTACTGAACGTGGCGATTGAAACAGACTGCAAAAGGGTGAAGCATGCTTGGGACTCTGATAAAGATGGCACGTCTGTTGGCTTTCATCCCTGAGATAGATGTGAAATCTCATCGCCCATCTTTAGGGTATAAGAGCATCTCTAGCCGATCTCTTCAAACCGGTTAGACGAGTAAAATTTCACATTTGAGGGTCTAAACCGGACAAAGCCAATCCCTTATCCACTTTAGAGGACTATAGGATCTTTACTCTTGAGTCAGTTGCCCCTTACATTTGCTCTTCCGGGGCCACTTCTTAGAATAATTACAGTCCTTCCCCCATGCCAGCCCTCTCCTCCATTCGCCGCCGGTGCCACACCCGTCGAGGTCCTTGCCTCTCGCGACCACCCTCGCCACGTACCATGTCGCAGCCCCGCCGACACCCGGCCACCTAATTCCTGCAAGATCTCTATGAGAACTGGCGATCTTTTTTTCTTTTTTTGTCCTTTCCCCGTCTATGGCCACGGAAACACTCCCCCTCAGCATCCCTAGTGAAGGAAATATGCCCTAGAGGCAATAATAAAGTTATTATTTATTTCCTTATTTCATGATAAATGTTTATTATTCATGCTAGAATTGTATTAACCGGAAACATGATACATGTGTGAAGACATGGACAAACTTAATGTCACTAGTATGCCTCTACTTGACTAGCTCATTAATCAAAGATGGTTATGTTTCCTAACCATAGACATGAGTTGTCATTTGATTAACGGGATCACATCATTAGTAGAATGATGTGATTGACATGACCCATTCCGTTAGCTTAGCACTTGATCGTTTAGTATGTTGCTATTGCTTTCTTCATGACTTATACATGTTCCTATGACTATGAGATTATGCAACTCCCGTTTACTGGAAGAACACTTTGTGTGCTACCAAACGTCACAACATAACTGGGTGATTATAAAGGAGCTCTACAGGTGTCTCCAAAGGTACATGTTGGGTTGCCGTATTTCGAGATTAGGATTTGTCACTCCGATTGTCGGAGAGGTATCTCTGGGCCCACTCGGTAATGCACATCACTATAATCCTTGCAAGCATTGTAACTAATGAGTTAGTTGCGGGATGATGTATTATGGAACGAGTAAAGAAACTTGTCGGTAACGAGATTGAACTAGGTATTGGATACCGACGATCGAATCTCGGGCAAGTAACATACCGATGACAAAGGGAACAACGTATGTTGTTATGCGGTTTGACCGATAAAGATCTTCGTAGAATATGTAGGAGCCAATATGAGGATCCAGGTTCCGCTATTGGTTATTTACCGGAAATGTGTCTCGGTCATGTCTACATAGTTCTCGAACCCGTAGGGTCCGCACGCTTAAGGTTTCGATGATAGTTTTATTATGAGTTTATGAGTTTTGATGTACCGAAGGAGTTCGGAGTCCCGGATGAGATCGGGGACATGACGAGGAGTCTCGAATGGTCGAGACGTAAAGATCGATATATTGGACGACTATATTCGGACATCGGAAAGGTTCCGAGTGATTCGGGTATTTTTCGGAGTACCGGAGAGTTACAGGAATACGTATTGGGCCTTATTGGGCCATATGGGAAAGAAGGAAAAGGGCCTCAAGGGTGGCCGCACCCCTCCACTTGGTCTGGTCCGAATTGGACTAGGGAAGGGGGGGGCGCTCCCTTCCTTCCTTCTCCTTTTCCCTTCCTCTTTTCCTATTCCATATGGGAGGTGGTGCGCCCCCTCCTAGGGCCGGCCTCCTCCTCACTTGCTCCTTTATATACGGGGCAAGGGGGCACCCCAGAGACACACAAGTTGATCTTCGTGATCGTTCCTTAGCCGTGTGCAGTGCCCCCCTCCACCATATTCCACCTCGGTCATATCGTTGCGGTGCTTAGGCGAAGCCCTGTGTCGGTAGAACATCATCATTGTCACCACGCCGTCGTGCTGACGGAACTCATCCCTGACACCCTGCTGGATCGGAGTCCGGGGATCTTCATCGAGCTGAACATGTGCTGAACTCGGAGGTGCCGTACGTTCGGTACTTGGATCGTTCGGATCGTGAAGATGTACGACTACATCAACCGTGTTGTCATAACGCTTCCGCTTACGGTCTACGAGGGTACGTGGACAACACTCTTCCCTCTCGTTGCTATGCATCACCATGATCTTGCGTGTGCGTAGGAAATTTTTGAAATTACTACGTTCCCCAACACCTAGTTCGGCGGCGCTCCTCCCATTGTCCCCGACCACGAGCAAAGCCACAGAGGCACGGGGAGGACACCTATATAGAGAAAAAAATTCAACATAAAGGAGGAAATGTACACAAAGAGTGGTCGCCTGTTGCCATTGCTGATTCCGACGAATCCTTGCGTTTTGGACGTTGCCATCGCGCCACTAGGAGAAGGATGAGGGAAAGAACCCATTCATACGAGGAAGCGCCCAAGTCATGGCCCGTGGAGGACAAACTTCAACTACCGTGTCGATTACTTCATCGCACGCTTACGTCGCACACGGTGAAACTCTGTCAAATTATTTTCCATCACATCTATCCTATGTACTAGCTAGCTCATGGAAATCAACTAATGCCGAAAAGTCTTAGTTGGCCGCATGAAAGGAGGAAGGAAGAAGAGGGAGGGAGGCTTTCATGTGGGGTCTAGTTTGTATGAGGTGTTGTTTGAGAGTTCGGCTGGAAACCGGGTTTTTTAGCGGAGCATATATAAGAAGTTAAGGTATAAGGGACCATTTTATTAGAGGCTAAATGATGAGGGGTCAGTTAGAGTTGCTCATCTTTGTGCAAGAGAGGTACTTATGTTTCTGATGTACTTCCTTCATTCCAAAATACTCCCTCTGTCTCATAATATAAGAACGTTTTTGACACTAGTGTAGTGTCAAAAACATTCTTATATTATGGGAGGGAGGGAGTAATTGACGTTCCCAGAATTTTAAGATAGGTTAAGGTGGCGGCTGGAATCTCCTTTATATCCTTCGATTTTCTACAAGTAGTGACTGAACAACCTCTATCCCCTGCTGGCGCGGCGCATTGACAGAGGTCGTCGCCGTCGAGGTGGGCCGCTGGCACTCGGCGGGGCCCTTGATCTGCGGCCCATGCACCGGATCTGTGAGATGCGCATCCTTGGCGATGCGGGGAAGGTGCCTGGCCACGCGGATCCGGCGTGGGCGCCGGCGCGCGAGGTGGCGGGGGGAGTGCTGCAGGGTGGCACGGATCTGGCGCGGCCACCGGAGCGCGAGGTGGAGAGGGGTGTGCAGCGGGATGGCGCAAATCTGGCGCGGCCGTGTTGCTCGCGTGTGGGGGAAGTCAAGGTGCTCGTTAGTTTGCTGATCGTCCGCAACTGCTGGATGCGTTTCGCGCCATGATGCGGTTGTGGTTCGCGCTCGGCGGCGTTTGGCGGTGTGTTGGGTGGCCGCAGTCTGTTCCGGGGCGGCGAGTGTGCTTGTTGTTCTCCGCGGGAGAAGTTGTGGGAGATGAATGGCATCCTTGCTCGGTGTTGCATCCTCTTGATGGTGGTTCGGTCGACGCTGCTTCGGGTGGGAGGACAAGATGGTGGTGGCTGGTGTTGCTATCAAAACCGGCAGATCTCGGGTAGGGGGTCCCAATCTGTGCGTCTAAGGCTAATGGTAACAGGAGGCAAGGGACACGATGTTTTACCCAGGTTCGGGCCCTCTCGATGGAGGTAAAACCCTACTTCCTGCTTGACTGATATTGATGATATGAGTGTTACAAGAGTTGATCTACCACGAGATCGTAGAGGCTAAACCATAGAAGCTAGCCTATGATGATTATGATTGTGTCTCTAAGGACTAAACCCTCCGGTTTATATACACACCGGAGGGGGCTAGGGTTTACACAGAGTCGGTTACAAAGAAGGAAATCTTTTATTCGGATCGCCAAGCTTGTCTTCCACGCAAAGGAGAGTCCCATCCGGACACGGGACGGAGTCTTGAGTCTTGTATCTTCACGTTCCAATAGTCCGGACAAAGTGTATAGTCCGGCTGTCCGGATACCCCCATATTCAGGGCTCCCTCAGTAGCCCCTGAATCAGGCTTCAATGACGATGAGTCCGGCGCACAGATTGTCTTCGGCATTGCAAGGCGGGTTCCATCTCCGAATACTCCAAAGCATTCATCGAACACTTAAATCGTGTCCGGATCCGCAAGATGATCCTCACATGCCATCATGGAGAGAACGATATTCCACAAACATAACCTGCTGACATCTTTGGATAGCATGACATAGCACCATGGACGAGTCATTATTGAACTGTCTCTCCACAACCAACCACCGCACACATTGCAAGACGATTTTCCGGGCACGTCTCGTCGAAGCAGAGATCGTGTCCCCCTTATCGCGGGGCTTTCATTAATACGGGCACGGGCAGCCCAATCGCACCGCCAATCGCGGCGAGTGGGGAACGAGCGGGTTCCAATAGGCAAGTGGGGAGGCGCAAAATCTTTTATCGCCTCTATAAAGAGATAAGGTCTCTTCCTCTTCATCCACACCTTTCCCTTCACTCGTCCATTCCTCTTTGCTCAAGCCCTAGCGCCCAAGCACTCGTCTTCTCCACCGAAGAGAGGTTCTTTGAAGATGTCCGGATCCGGAGCAGGAGGCAAATGGATGGCCTCTACCGTCCGGGAGAAGGATATCAAAAGGCTCTGAGAGGCCGGGTACCTGGCCAAGAAAATCGGCCACCGTCTTCCACCTGCGGGACAAATCGTCCCTACTCCGGAGCCCCACGAGAGGGTCGTGTTTCTTCCTCATTTTGTCCGCGGGCTTGGATTTCCCCTTCACCCATTCATTCGTGGCATCATGTATTATTACGGGATTGATTTTCATGATCTGTCCCCCAATTCTTTCCTTAACATCTCGACGTTCATCGTCGTGTGTGAGGCTTTTCTCCGTATTTTGCCCCACTTCGGCTTATGGCTGAAGATCTTCAATGTGAAGCCCAAGGTGGTGAATGGCGAGCACGCCGAATGCGTCGGCGCCATGGTGAGCAAGATTCCCAAGGTTGTATGGCCGACGGGTGCCTTCAATGACTCCTTCAAGGAGTGGCAGCAGCAGTGGTTCTATATCACCGAACCGCGCGGTAAAAAGTGGGCCGCTGCTCCTGAATTCAGATCCGGAGCCCCACTGCGGCTCACGTCCTGGCCCGAGAAGGGCCTGAACTGGTCCTCATCCGACGAGCTGTCAGTGCTCCAAACGCGCGTCCAGAGCGTGGTCGACAAGGATGTCAAACTCATCAATGTAGTCCAGGTGATGTTAGTTCGCCTGGTTCTCCCTTGCCAGCGTCGAGCCTAAAATTTGTGGGAATACGACCCAGCCGAGCACTAGACCCTACGGGAGCTCTATGGCTCCTCCCACAAGGACATCTGGAAGGTGCTCTTCAAGTCCGACAAACCGTGGCCGGGCTCCGCCAAGGACCGCGGGTATCAGCTATCCCGCTCTGCAAGTCCGATAAGTCATTGTTGTGCTCTGTCCATCCATGTTTTAGCTGGCATGTCCCGAGGGAGATGCTTTTATCATGCTTTCTACAATAATCCCAGGAATGGATGAAAAAGGTGGAGCGGATACACTGTCCTGCCCCGCTGCCGGAGGAACCGGTCGAACCTCTTCTAACGAAGTTGCTGGTCCCAGCGCCTTACGAGGCGCCAAAGAAAGAGGCCTCCAAGAAGGTAAAGAAGACCCGAAGTGGCCTCCGTCGTCGCGATGCTTCGGACGCAAAATCTGAAGACTCCAGCGACCATCCCTCCTCCGAAGACAAAGAGGAGGAAGAAGACGAGTCCCCCGCAGGGGAAGGGAAGAAAAGGACGGCTTCCTCATCCCTGGAGGCCGAATCGCCAAAGAGGGGGAAAGGATCCCTCCCAGAGGCGTCCACCACGGCTGCTGATAGCAGCCCGGAGTGGGATCCCAGGGCCCGGCCCCTGGTAAAGTCGTAAGTATACCAAATCCGAACACGCCTACGGGCCCGAGGTCATTAGGATGTAGTAGTTTAACTGTCGCCATACTTCGTGCAGCTCGGCGAGGTCCCACGCCGGACATTCCTCATCCGAGGATTCGCTGAGCTCAGATGCCCTGGAGAGCGAGACACCTCCAGAGGCCCCTTCCCCGAAGCCTAGGCGCGACACCGAGGTGTCATCTCAGCGGGACCCGGACCAGGGGGGCATTGAAGGAAATATGCCCTAGAGGCAATAATAAAGTTATTATTTATTTCCTCATATCATGATAAATGTTTATCATTCATGCTAGAATTGTATTATCCGGAAACATGATACATGTGTGAATACATAGACAAGCATAATGTCACTAGTATGCCTCTACTTGACTAGCTCATTAATCAAAGATGGTTATGTTTCCTAACCATAGACATGTGTTGTCATTTGATTAACGAGATCACATCATTAGGAGAATGATGTGATTGACTTTACCCATTCTATTAGCCTAGCACTTGATCGTTTAGTATGTTGCTATTGCTTTCTTCATGACTTATACAAAGTTCCTACAACTATGAGATTATGCAACTCCCATTTACCGGAGGAACACTTTGTGTGCTACCAAACGTCACAACGTAACTGGGTGATTATAAAGGTGCTCTACAGGTGTCTCCAAAGGTACATGTTGAGTTGGCATAATTCAAGATTAGGTTTTGTCACTCCGATTGTCGGAGAGGTATCTCTGGGCCCTCTCGGTAATACACATCACTTAAGCCTTGCAGGCATTGTAACTAATGAGTTAGTTATGAAATGATGTATTACGGAACAAGTAAAGAGACTTGCCGGTAACGAGATTGAACTAGGTATTGGATACGGACGATCGAATCTCGGGCAAGTAACATATCAATGACAAAGGGAACAACGTATGTTGTTATGCGGTTTGACCGATAAAGATCTTCGTAGAATATGTAGGAACCAATATGAACATCCAGGTTCCACTATTGGTTATTGATCGGAAACAGTTCTAGGTCATGTCTACATAGTTCTCGAACCCGTAGGGTCCGCACGCTTAACGTTACGATGACAGTTTTATTATGAGTTTATATGTTTTGATGTACCGAAGTTTGTTCGGAGTCCCGGATGTGATCACGGACATGACGAGGAGTCTCGAAATGGTCGAGACATAAAGATTGATATATTGGACAGATATATTTGGATACCGGAAAGGTTCCGGATGAGATTGGGACTATACCGGAGTTCCGGGAGGTTACCGGAACCCCCTGGTAAGTATATGGGCCTTATTGGGCCTTAGTGGAAAGGAGGGAGAAGGAGCAAAGGAGGGGGCGCCCCCCCCCAAGCCCAATCCGAATTGGGAAGGGCCCCCCCCCCCTTTCCTTCTTCCCTCCCCTCTCTTCCTTCCCTCTCCTACTCCTAATAGGAAAGGGGGGCCAAACCTGCTTGGAGTAGGATTGCCCCCCCTAGGGCGCGCCTCTCCCCTTGGCCGGCCCCCTCCTCCTCTCCCCCTTTATATACGGGGGAGGGGGCACCCCTAAGACACACAAGTTGATCTACGGATCGTTCCTTAGCCGTGTGCGGTGCCCCCCTCCACCATATTCCACCTCGGTCATATCGTCGCGGAGTTTAGGCGAAGCCCTGCGCCGGTAGAACATCATCATCGTCACCACGCCGTCGTGCTGACGGAACTCATCCCCGACACTTTGCTGGATTGGAGCCCGGGGAACGTCATCGAGCTGAACGTGTGCTGAACACGAAGGTGCCGTACGTTCGGTGCTTGGATCGGTTGGATCGTGAAGACGTACGACTACATCAACCGCGTTGTCATAACGCTTCCTCTTACGGTCTACGAGGGTACGTGGACACACTCTCCCCTCTCGTTGCTATGCCATCACCATGATCTTGCGTGTGCGTAGGAAATTTTTGAAATTACTGCGTTCCCCAACAATGGCATCCGAACCTAGGTTTTATGCATTAATGTTATATGCACGAGTAGAACACAAGTGAGTTGTGGGCGATACAAGTCATACTGCTTACCAGCATGTCATACTTTGGTTCGGCGGTATTGTTGGATGAAGCGGCCCGGACCGACATTACGCGTATGCTTACGCGAGACTGGTTCTACCGACGTGCTTTGCACACAGGTGGCTAGCGGGTGTCAGTTTATCCAACTTTAGTTGAACCGAGTGTGACTACGCCCGGTCCTTGCGAAGGTTAAAACAGCACTAACTTGATGAACTATCGTTGTGGTTTTGATGCGTAGGTAAGAACGGTTCTTGCTAAGCCCGTAGCAGCCACGTAAAACTTGCAACAACAAAGTAGAGGACGTCTAACTTGTTTTTGCAGGGCATGTTGTGATGTGATATGGTCAAGACGTGATGCTATATTTTATTGTATGAGATGATCATGTTTTGTAACCGAAGTTATCGGCAATTGGCAGGAGCCATATGGTTGTCGCTTTATTGTATGAAATGCAAACGCCCTGTAATTGCTTTACTTTATCACTAAGCGGTAGCGATAGTCGTAGAAGCAATAGATGGCGTAAACGACAACGATGCTACGATGGAGATCAAGGTGTCGCGCCGGTGACGATGGTGATCACGACGGTGCTTCGGAGATGGAGATCACAAGCACAAGATGATGATGGCCATATCATATCACTTATATTGATTGCATGTGATGTTTATCCTTTATGCATCTTATTTTGCTTTGATTGACGGTAGCATTTTAAGATGATCTCTCACTAAAAATTATCAAGAAGTGTTCTCCCTTGAGTATGCACCGTTGCCAAAGTTCGTCGTGCCCAGACACCACGTGATGATCGGGTGTGATAAGCTCTACGTCCATCTACAACGGGTGCAAGCCAGTTTTGCACACGCAGAATACTCAGGTTAAACTTGACGAGCCTAGCATATGCAGATATGGCCTCGGAACACGGAGACCGAAAGGTCGAGCGTGAATCATATAGTAGATATGATCAACATAGTGATGTTCACCATTGAAAACTACTCCATCTCACGTGATGATCGGTTATGGTTTAGTTGATTTGGATCACGTGATCACTTAGATGACTAGAGAGATGTCCGTCTAAGTGGGAGTTCTTAAGTAATATGATTAATTGAACTAAAATTTATCATGAACTTAGTACCTGATAGTATTTTGCTTGTCTATGTTTGTTGTAGATAGATGGCTCGTGCTGTTGTTCCATTGAATTTTAATGCGTTCCTTGAGAAAGCAAAGTTGAAAGATGATGGTAGCAATTACACGGACTGGGTCCGTAACTTGAGGATTATCCTCATTGCTGCACAGAAGAATTACGTCCTGGAAGCACCGCTGGGTGCCAGGCCTGCTGCAGGAGCAACGCCAAATGTTGTGAACGTCTAGCAGAGCAAAGCTGATGACTACTCTATAGCTCCGTGTGCCATGCTTTACGGCTTAGAACCGGGTCTTCAACGACGTTTTGAACGTCATGGAGCATATGAGATGTTCCAGGAGTTGAAGTTAATATTTCAAGCAAATGCCCGGATTGAGAGATATGAAGTCTCCAATAAGTTCTACAGCTGCAAGATGGAGGAGAATAGTTCTGTCAGTGAGCATATACTCAAAATGTCTGGGTATAATAATCACTTGATTCAACTGGGAGTTAATCTTCCGGATGATAGCGTCATTGACAGAATTCTCCAATCACTGCCACCAAGCTACAAGAGCTTCGTGATGAACTATAATATGCAAGGGATGAACAAGACAATTCCCGAGCTCTTCGCAATGCTAAAGGCTGCGGAGGTAGAAATCAAGAAGGAGCATCAAGTGTTGATGGTCAACAAGACCACTAGTTTCAAGAAAAAGGGCAAAGGGAAGAAGAAGGGGAACTTCAAGAAGAACAGCAAGCAAGTTGCTGCTCAAGAGAAGAAACCCAAGTCTGGACCTAAGCCTGAAACTGAGTGCTTCTACTGCAAGCAAACTGGTCACTGGAAGCGGAACTGCCCCAAGTATTTGGCGGATAAGAAGGATGGCAAGGTGAACAAAGGTATATGTGATATACATGTTATTGATGTGTACCTTACTAGAGCTCGTAGTAGCACCTGGGTATTTGATACTGGTTCTGTTGCTAATATTTGCAACTCGAAACAGGGACTACGGAATAAGCGAGCACTGGCCAAGGACGAGGTGACGATGCGCGTGGGAAACGGTTCCAAAGTCGATGTGATCGCGGTCGGCACGCTACCTCTACATCTACCTTCGGGATTAGTTTTAGACCTGAATAATTGTTATTTGGTGCCAGCGTTGAGCATGAACATTATATCTGGATCTTGTTTGATGCGAGACGGTTATTCATTTAAATCAGAGAATAATGGTTGTTCTATTTATATGAGTAATATCTTTTATGGTCATGCACCCTTGAAGAGTGGTCTATTTTTATTGAATCTCGAAAGTAGTGACACACATATTCATAATGTTGAAGCCAAAAGATGCAGAGTTGATAATGAGAGTGCAATTTATTTGTGGCACTGCCGTTTAGGTCATATCGGTGTAAATCGCATGAAGAAACTCCATACTGATGGACTTTTGGAATCATTTGATTATGAATCACTTGGTACTTGCGAACCGTGCCTCATGGGCAAGATGACTAAAACACCGTTCTCCGGTACTATGGAGAGAGCAACAGATTTGTTGGAAATCATACATACAGATGTATGTGGTCCGATGAATGTTGAAGCTCGTGGCGGATATCGTTATTTTCTCACCTTCACAGATGATTTGAGCAGATATGGGTATATCTACTTAATGAAACACAAGTCTGAAACATTTGAAAAGTTCAAAGAATTTCAGAATGAAGTGGAAAATCATCGTAAAAAGAAAATAAAGTTTCTACGATCTGATCGTGGAGGAGAATATTTGAGTTACGAGTTTGGTTTACATTTGAAACAATGCGGAATAGTTTCGCAACTCACGCCACCTAGAACACCACAAAGAAATGGTGTGTCCGAACATCGTAATCGTACTTTACTAGATATGGTGCGATCTATGATGTCTCTTATTGATTTACCGCTATCGTTTTGGGGTTATGCTTTAGAGACGGCCGCATTCACGTTAAATAGGGCACCATCAAAATCCGTTAAGACGACGCCTTATGAACTGTGGTTTGGCAAGAAACCAAAGTTGTCGTTTCTTAAAGTTTGGGGCTGCGATGCTTATGTGAAGAAACTTCAGCCAGATAAGCTCGAACCTAAATCGGATAAATGTGTCTTCATAGGATACCCAAAAGAGACTGTTGGGTACACCTTCTATCACAAATCCGAAGGCAAGACATTCGTTGCTAAGAATGGATCCTTTCTAGAGAAGGAGTTTCTCTCGAAAGAAGTGAGTGGGAGGAAAGTAGAACTTGATGAGGTAACTGTACCTGCTCCCTTATTGGAAAGTAGTTCATCACAGAAATCAGTTCCTGTGACACCTACACCAATTAGTGAAGAAGCTAATGATATTGATCATGAAACTTCAGATCAAGTTTCTACTGAACCTCGTAGGTCTACCAGTGTAAGATCCGCACCAGAGTGGTACGGTAATCCTATTCTGGAAGTCATGTTACTTGACCATGATGAACCTACGAACTATGAGGAAGCGATGATGAGCCCAGATTCCGCAAAATGGCTAGAAGCCATGAAATCTGAGATGGGATCCATGTATGAGAACAAAGTATGGACTTTGGTTGACTTGCCCGATGATCGGCAAGCCATTGAGAATAAATGGATCTTTAAGAAGAAGACTGACGCTGAAGGTAATATAACTGTCTATAAAGCTCGACTTGTTGCGAAAGGTTTTCGACAAGTTCAAGGGGTTGACTACGATGAGACATTCTCACCCGTAGCGATGCTTAAGTCTGTCCGAATCATGTTAGCAATTGCCGCATTTTATGATTATAAAATTTGGCAGATGGATGTCAAAACTGCATTCCTGAATGGATTTCTGGAAGAAGAGTTGTATATGATGCAACCAGAAGGTTTTGTCGATCCTAAGGGAGCTAACAAAGTGTGCAAGCTCCAGCGATCAATCTATGGTCTAGTGCAAGCCACTCGGAGTTGGAATAAACGCTTTGATAGTGTGATCAAAGCATATGGTTTTATATAGACTTTTGGAGAAGCCTGTATTTACAAGAAAGTGAGTGGGAGCTCTGTAGCATTTCTAATATTATATGTGGATGACATATTGTTGATTGGAAATAATATAGAATTTCTGGATAGCATAAAAGGATACTTGAATAAAAGTTTTTCAATGAAAGACCTCGGTGAAGCTGCTTACATATTGGGCATTAAGATCTATAGAGATAGATCAAGACGCTTGATTGGACTTTCACAATGCACGTACCTTGATAAAGTGTTGAAAAAGTTCAATATGGATCAGGCAAAGAAAGGGTTTTTGCCTGTATTACAAGGTATAAAGTTGAGTCAGACTCAATGCCCGACCACTGCGGAAGATAGAGAGAAAATGAAAGGAGTTCCCTATGCTTCAGCCATAGGCTCTATCATGTATGCAATGATGTGTACCAGACCTGATGTGTGTCTTGCTATTAGTTTGGCAGGAAGGTACCAAAGTAATCCAGGAGTGGATCACTGGACAGCGGTCAAGAACATCCTGAAATACCTGAAAAGGACTAAGGATATGTTTCTCGTATATGGAGGTGACAAAGAGCTAATCGTAAATGGTTACGTTGATGCAAGCTTTGACACTGATCCAGACGATTCTAAATCGCAAACCGGATATGTATTTTTATTAAACGGTGGAGCCGTAAGTTGGTGCAGTTCTAAACAAAGCGTCGTGGCGGGATCTACATGTGAAGCGGAGTACATAGCTGCTTCGGAAGCAGCAAATGAAGGAGTCTGGATGAAGGAGTTCATTTCCGACCTAGGTATTATACCTAGTGCATCGGGACCAATGAAGATCTTCTGTGACAATACTGGTGCAATTGCCTTGGCAAAGGAATCCAGATTTCACAAGAGGACCAAGCACATCAAGAGAAGCTTCAATTCCATCCGGGACCAAGTCCAAGTGGGAGACATAGAAATTTGCAAGAAACATACGGATCTGAATGTTGCAGACCCGTTGACTAAGCCTCTCTCACGAGCAAAACATGATCAACACCAAGACTCCATGGGTGTTAGAATCATTACTATGTAATCTAGATTATTGACTCTAGTGCAAGTGGGAGACTGAAGGAAATATGCCCTAGAGGCAATAATAAAGTTATTATTTATTTCCTCATATCATGATAAATGTTTATCATTCATGCTAGAATTGTATTATCCGGAAACATGATACATGTGTGAATACATAGACAAACATAATGACACTAGTATGCCTCTACTTGACTAGCTCATTAATCAAAGATGGTTATGTTTCCTAACCATAGACATGTGTTGTCATTTGATTAACAAGATCACATCATTAGGAGAATGATGTGATTGACTTGACCCATTCTGTTAGCCTAGCACTTGATCGTTTAGTATGTTGCTATTGCTTTCTTCATGACTAATACAAAGTTCCTACAACTATGAGATTATGCAACTCCCGTTTACTGGAGGAACACTTTGTGTGCTACCAAACGTCACAACCTAACTGGGTGATTATAAAGGTGCTCTACAGGTATCTCCAAAGGTACATGTTGAGTTGGCATAATTCGAGATTAGGTTTTGTCACTCCGATTGTCGGAGAGGTATCTCTGGGCCCTCTCGGTAATACACATCACTTAAGCCTTGCAAGCATTGTAACTAATGAGTTAGTTACGAAATGATGTATTACGGAACGAGTAAAGAGACTTGCCGGTAACGAGATTGAACTAGGTATTGGATACCGACGATCGAATCTCGGGCAAGTAACATATCGATGACAAAGGGAACAACGTATGTTGTTATGCGGTTTGACCGATAAAGATCTTCGTAGAATATGTAGGAACCAATATGAACATCCAGGTTCCACTATTGGTTATTGATCGGAAACAGTTCTAGGTCATGTCTACATAGTTCTCGAACCTGTAGGGTCCGCACGCTTAACGTTACGATGACAGTTTTATTATGACTTTATATGTTTTGATGTACCGAAGTTTGTTTGGAGTCCCGGATGTGATCACAGACATGACGAGGAGTCTCGAAATGGTCAAGACATAAAGATTGATATATTGGACGGATATATTTGGATACCGGAAAGGTTCCGGATGAGATTGGGACTATACCGGAGTTCCGGGAGGTTACCGGAACCCCCCGGTAAGTATATGGGCCTTATTGGGCCTTAGTGGTAAGGAGGTAGAAGGAGCAAAGGAGGGGGCGCCCCCCCCCCAAGCCCAATCCGAATTGGGAAGGGGGCCGGCCCCCCCTTTCCTTCTTCCCTCCCCTCTCTTCCTTCCCTCTCCTACTCCTAATAGGAAAGGGGGGCCAAACCTACTTGGAGTAGGATTGCCCCCCCCCCCTAGGGCGCGCCTCTCCCCTTGGCCGGCCCCCTCCTCCTCTCCCCCTTTATATATGGGGGAGGGGGGCACCCCTAAGACACACAAGTTGATCTACGGATCGTTCGTTAGCCGTGTGCGGTGCCCCCCTCCACCATATTCCACCTCGGTCATATCGTCGCGGAGTTTAGGCGAAGCCCTGCGCCGGTAGAACATCATCATCGTCACCACGCCGTCGTGCTGACGGAACTCATCCCCGACGCTTTGCTGGATCGGAGCCCAGGGAACGTCATCGAGCTGAATGTGTGCTGAACACGGAGGTGCCGTACGTTCGGTACTTGGATCGGTCGGATCGTGAAGACGTACGACTACATCAACCGCGTTGTCATAACGCTTCCGCTTACGGTCTACGAGGGTACGTGGACACACTCTTCCCTCTCGTTGCTATGCCATCACCATGATCTTGCGTGTGCGTAGGAAATTTTTGAAATTACTGCGTTCCCCAACAGGCATATCTCTGGGGCCGGATACACGGGAGCAGCGGCTCCCATGCGTGTCGACGGCTGGGGCGATCTTAGGTTCGGCCCGCAGCCGGACACGGTTCTGGAGACCTTTGAAGTTCCAGGATCGGGCGAGCAGCCACCTTTGAAGGGGGGAGGCTCGCCCACTCCGCCAGCAACCTCTGTCCAAGCAGAGTTGACGGGCGGCCTATTGACAGCGCTAAAGAGTGCGTTCATTGTTGATGAACATCGTGCCCTCATGGGTGTAGTGATTGAAAAGATTCAGTCCACTGAGAGCGGACTGAATGAATCCTGCCTTAGCCTTATAAAAGGCTTTGAGGTATGTTTTTAGAAACCTTTGGGAGATTGTCATAGTATGAGTAGTAGCCCCTGATGCACTATCCGGTGAAAGAGAGAGAAAGCCGGACAGGGGATCAAATTTCCGCTCTGCAGGAGACTCAGTTAATGATGTGTATCCCTTTGTTTGAAAACAGGCATGTGCTAGAGACGACTGCCTCTTATAATGCGGAGGTGTCCGGACTAAAGCAGAGTCTGGAACGGGCCAAAGAGGAACTTGGCCGCGTGAAGAAGCAGTTGGAGGACAAGCAAGGTATGTCGAAACCTTTTTTTTAAGTTGGGCATGAATTAAAAGTTGTGCCTGATGAAAATATTTGTATTGTATGCTCTAGGAGCGAGTGCCGAAATTGAGGCACTGAAGAAGGTTGTGGCCAAAGCCAACAAGAAGGCCTCCGCCGAGTAGGCTCTTCGTGAGAAGCACGAGGCCAGGGTCATTGAAGCTGAGCGAGAGCTCCAGGAGGCCGTGAAGAAGAGCGAGACCTTGGAGCAGAGTCTAGCGGGGAAAGAATCCGAACTCGCCCAAGCTCTCCAAGCCGCAGATGATGCTCGGGAAGAAGCCCGAGGTGCTCTGAAGGACATTCAGGAGGCATGGGAGGTTGTGGCTGGTAAGGCCTTTTGTACTCAAGGCCATTTTTACATAGTAATGGGAGGAATTCTAGGCGACAAGCTGAATTCTTGTTTCTCCAGGGGCGTTTGCGGACCTGCCACGCAGCATATCAGATGCTGCCCAATTCTACCGGACCGAGGAGAAGAAAAGTCTGCGGAGAAGCATTTCTGGTCGCAGTATTTGGCGCCGAATTATCCGGTGCCCTTTATCGATCAGCTGAAGTAGTTGGTCGAACTGCACCAGGTGGCCGAACTAGCCATGAAGGACTTGGTTGTCCGGCTGTGGCCTGCGGAGCCAATTCCAAGCGGTTACTTCGGACTCATGAAGCGGATTGTTGGTGCTTGCCCTCGGCTCGATGTCATTAAGCGATCGGTCTGCATAGAGGGTGCACGCATGGCGTTTGCCCGTGCGAAGGTGTACTGGGGGAAGCTTAATGCTGAGAAGCTGATGACTGAGGGACCACCAGAGGGTAAGGAGCATCGCAAGCCTAAGTTATACTATGAAGGTGTCCTGAAAGGAGCCCGCCTTGTGGCGGATCAGTGTACCGAAGACACTATATTTCCCTGAAGGCAGTCATGCCGTCCTTTGTAATGCGGGATAATGGCACTGTTTATTATTTATTGCCTGTTTATATGAACGTTAGTTCTTCCTGTGTGGCTGTTTAGTGTATATAAATCCTGAGAGTTGGCCAGTCGTCGGCTTCTGCACCCACGTAAAAAGTACGGGGGTGTTCGGGACATACCTGAACACTCTTTATCCCATTGTTGGGTCCTTTTAAGGAGGTGTTCCTCACCACGAACCAGGCAATCAGACTATAGGGCTTTATCACTCTCACTTAGCCATAGGAATTCGAGTATGGTAGGCGCAGCCCTGGTATTCGGAAGACCGTACTAGGGGCTCTAACGGTGCCTGATCAGAAAACCGATTCGTCGCACTTTGCATTTTATTATGGCATTGTGCGGAATAAATCTTTAAAGATTTTACAACCTCCCGAACAGCTGACCAGCTCTCGCCGTATCATGACAGTCAGTTTTCGGCTTTCTCTACTGAGGTGCTCGTCCAGAAGAACCGGGACACAATCGCAGTAGTTCTCCCAGCGCTACCTTAGTCGATAGAGAGGAACGTAAGGTACCAAAACATGGGAGCCGGGCAAACCCAACTAATGACCCAAGACATGATTCGGAGCTGATGCATATAGTGCTATAAGTTCGGGGTGCCGAGCGACCGAAAAGGTGGCCGGACTTTGTTGCCATATTATGAGTACTATGAAGCCCCTGGCATAGTGGGGCATAACACGATGTACTGGAAGTGTTATTTAAGTCTACGCATTGTAGTAGAGTGACATGTTATGCATATGAGTACGGTTTATGCTTATGAAAAGAGGTGTTTTGGCGGAACCTATCGTGGCCGGACTGGAGGAGGCTGTGTGTGGATCTGAAATGTATCCGGATTGTCTCCTTGGGGGGGGGGGATTTACTTATGTGTTCCCGCCTTGTGCGTCCGAGCTAATTCCATGTCACCAGTCCGGTTCTGCGCCAAAGTCAGTCTATAAAGACAAATGCTTAGAGGCAGCTGCATGTCATATTGTGGTTGAACCGCGGGTGCCTGATCGGAGCCTGGCTGAACCAGGCTATCATGCCATAAAGTAACTCGGACTCCTCAGTTGGTGTCCGGGTAGTTGGCTGCCGAATCAAAATTTGATAAATGGGCACGACTCGCTATTCCAGCGGCGGTATGATTTCCACTCTGAGGGTGGGGTTCGGCCTTGCCCATAATTGTGACTATGTCACGTGGGATTGGCCTAATGTTGTACCCTGTTGAGTCTAGCCAACGTGGTTCGTCCCGATAGTATGTGGTAGTTACTGTATAAGGGGACAATGCCGAAGACTTATTCTTCGGCATGGTATTTGTTTGGTGATCCGAAGACAACCACTAGTGTGGTGGGCCTGTAAAACTTGGCCTTTGCACCTGGCATCTTTTAGTAGATGTTATTGCTAGTTTTATGCCTGTGGGGGTCTTTTGAGATGGGGCCCACAAACTATTGGGTCGATGGTGAGTGCAATTAAATTGCTATGGTTGATGTTGTCCGGACGGTCGGTGTGATCGGAGGTGATCGGCCGTATTTTTGTACTGTGGAGGATCTTCCTTTGACATCGCCATGTTTGATTGGTCTTTCGTTGTTTGAAACCTCCTTTCATTGTTTCCGGCGCACGACCGGCCATTTTGTTTTGAGGATCAGGCATTCTCTATTGGTATGCTTGGCCGCCCTTCTAGGGGTACCATGAAATTCACATGGTTGATCGAGTATGCTGCTCAGGCCGGATGGGCTTGAGCTGTTCTTTTTCTGCTGACCAGACTGGGGGCCGCTGAATTTGGCACCAATTTCCTTGACCTGACACTTATGACGATTGCGTCGAGGTTTGCGGATGCTGCCTCACGTTTCCTGCGTATTGTCCCGGACCGTGGTATATTGGCGTCGGGGTGTGGGCTTTAGGTTCTCCTTCTTAGGTTGAGGTAGCGAATTGTGCCTTGTGTATCCTTTGGCGGGGCGGTCGAGTCCGTATTCCTCGGTGGCCAAGACCTTGGTCCATTTGTCTGTGAGCAAATCTTGGTTGGCTTTGAGCTGCTGTTGCTTCTTTTGCAGGCTTTTCGCCATGGCCATAAGCCGTCGCTTAAAGCGAACTTGTTCCACGGGATTCTCAGGCACGCCGAATTCATCGTCGCCGAGGCTCACCTCGTCTTCGGAGGGGGGCATGTAGTTGTCCCTCTCCAAGTATCCGTCTGTCGCCTGCCCGGCCTGCTCGAAGGCAGGCTGATCGGGATTGTATTCATCTTCAGCACCATCTGGATTGTTTTTTACTACTGTGTCGGCATTGTTGTGGCGGGGCTTGGGGCGACGCTGATGACGTTCATACTTTGCCTTCTTCCTTGAGGGGTTATCCTCCATTGCCTCATCGCCATTGGTTTCTTTCGAAGTGTGCACCATATATATATCATATGAGGATGTGGTTGTCCAGCGCCCCGTAGGCGGTGGTTCCTGTTCTTCTACATCGTCGTCCACACCGTCGATGTCTTTAGAGTCGAAATCAAGCACGTTGGACGGATCATCGACCGTGGCAATGAAGTGGGTGGTGGGTGGGCAACAAATTCCCTCGTCGCCTGCTTCCCACTCGAGCCGGACATAGTTCGGCCAAGAGTCTCCTGACAAAGAGAGAGACTTTAACGAGTTCAGCACGTCGCCAAAGGGCGAGTGTTGGAAGATATCCGCGGCGGTGAACTCCATTACCGGAGCCCAACCAGATTCGGCGGGCTCGGGCATGCGCAGACTAGAACCTACAGCCGGACACGAGTCCGGGGGTCCGATGTCACAGGCTTCCTTGGGGGTGAAGCCGGTGCTCGGCTCTACCGCCGATGAGTGTGCGGCTTCTGGGGCGGGGTCCACCACCCGTCCTCGGACGACGCGATTTGCCCCGGATTTAGGTCCGGAGCTCCTGCAGGTGCGATATCCCGAGTATTGTCAGACAGCAGGTCTAAGCCATGCTCGTCGTGACTGTTCGAAGCTCCTGGCATAGGCCCGAATCCGTCGAAGATCAAGTCTCCGTGGACATCGTCCGTGTAGTTCAAGCTTCCGAATCTGATCTGATGGCCAGGGGCGTAGCTGTCAATCTGCTCCAGATGGCCAAGCGAGTTGGCCCGCAGTGCGAAGCCGCCGAACACGAAGACCTGTCCGGAGAGAAAAGTCTCACCCTGGACCGCGTTGTTGTTGATGATTGAAGGAGCCATCGAGCCTTGAAGCGATGACACAGAGGAACTCTCAATGAAAGCACCAATGTCGGTGTCAAAACCGGCGGATCTCGGGTAGGGGGTCCCGATCTGTGCGTTTAAGGCTAATGGTAACAGGAGGCAAGGGACACGATGTTTTACCCAGGTTCGGGCCCTCTCGATGGAGGTAAAACCCTATTTCCTGCTTGATTGATATTGATGATATGAGTGTTACAAGAGTTGATCTACCACGAGATCGTAGAGGCTAAACCCTAGAAGCTAGCCTATGATGATTATGATTGTGTCTCTAAGGACTAAACCCTCTGGTTTATATAGACACCGGAGGGGGCTAGGGTTTACACAGAGTCGGTTACAAAGAAGGAAATCTATTATCCGGATCGCCAAGCTTGTCTTCCACGCAAAGGAGAGTCCCATCCGGACACGGGACGGAGTCTTGAGTCTTGTATCTTCACGCTCCAATAGTCCGGACAAAGTGTATAGTCCGGCTGTCCGGATACCCCCTAATCCAGGACTCCCTCAGCTGGAGGGAGAGGAATGGCCTCGTTGCGGTTGTTGCATCCTTCGTCGGTAGAGGAATGGCCAGCAGGCGTTGCATCCTCGAGGAGACGAATGGCGTCGTGATTGGTTGCATCCTTCTTATGGGAGACGAATGGCGCTGCTGGGGGTTACATCCTCCGTCCAGTGGGTGCTGCGGATGCTAGGTTGGAAGCACGTCGAGCTTACCAGGGAGGTGTGGTTGGCCGTGGAGGCAGGTCTAGTGGTTTGGTGTGTAGGCTGATTGGATCCTAGGTTCGGGCTATGCAGGTGAGACGGCTGGCGAAAGTCGTACTCCGGTTGCGGCCGGAGTCGTCGATGGCGGCGCTTTCAGGTGTCGCTCCCTCGTTGGAGGCATCGATGTAGCTGCTCTCACCTTGCCTTTCCTGACGTGCTCCGGGGGAAACCCTTGATCTAGTTTAGATCGAACGATGGCGGTGCTATTTGGCGTCGCGTTCTCTCTTTGGAGCATCGTTCTGGAGGTGGATCCGGTCAGAGGGACCCGTGGCTCGTGTGGATGTGTGTGGTGTTTGCCGAAAGGCCCCGTTTGTATGGTTTTTGGGTCCGGTTTTCCTTATAAACTGGACCAACTCTTTTTCTCCTGATCAATGAATTTGGTAGATCTACTACCAACATTCAAAAAAAAAGTGAAGGAGAAGGAGGAGCACGGTAGGAAAAAGTGGTGGGAAAGGTGAACCAGTGACTCAGAGCGCAAGTATTTTGAAAAAGGGTTTAAAATGTTGCTCCCTCCGCTCCAGATTAATTGTTGCTATTTTAGTACAACTTTAGGGTACTGGATAGCTGGACGTCAATTAAATGGAACAGAGGTAGTACGATGCTATCCCTGGCTTTCTGATTGAGGCTGTTCAATCAGATATGCCCCCGCTTTATGAATAAACTGCCACATGGCGGAAGCTTCAAAAAGAAAAGAAAAAGAGTCTACACTTACGCCACAATTAAGCGAGTAAACAAAAAGCATATAACATATAATGATATACGTATAATTGCCCGCACGTTGCAACTGAGATATAAATATTCCACTGGTTTAACACCAATTGTCTCAAATATATATGTTTGGAATCCTCATGCACATCAAGAAGCATTGTCTACTTTTTCTACCTTAAAATCATCACTCTTTTTCGTCTTCTTCTTTCTCTACCTATCATCTTCATCTTCCCAATCCATGCTCACCAGCGTTATGAATGGTACATCTGGCTCAAAATCCGCCAACCCTCCGCAAAAACAAAGGTATGTCGGGACAAGAGCCAAATCAACATGTATTACTGCACCAAAATATGCATCAGATCAACATTCCTGTAGAAAAGTTTCTCGGTGCATAGCTACTACTCCCTCTGTCTCAAACTTAGTATAATTTTGTACAAAGTTAAGACATTTATTTTGGGACGGAGGGAGTATAAATGTAAAAAGTTTAGACCTTTGAAAAATAAGTGCGCATGTGGTGTGCTTGCAGATACTTTGATATGTCTAAATTAGTCAACATGACGCTAAAATCTATTGTGCTCCAGGTGTAGCAAAATTAAATTTAGATGGATGGATGAATGAATAGAAGCAAGGAGGTTAATTACAAGGTGGTATTGGCCGATTAGCTGAAGGAGTGCTTGAGAGCCTCTGCGGTGGTCTTGTTGACGAGTGACATGGCAGGGTAGCCTTCTTCATCCTTCACCCTTGTGCTGTACTCCATGTCCTTGATCCCGTGCTGCATATGTATGTATACATCCATCAACCACATTTTTTAGAGGAGGATGACCCCCGGCCTCTGCATCTAGGCGATGCATGCATCCATCAACCACATGGTAAGTGCTAGGTAAACAATATTGAAAGGAAGCCATCTATGCTGAACTCTGACCCAACTCTGAACTCTGCATCTTCTATGCCCGTCACCTCGGCACACGAATGATCAAGCAGATGAATGAATTTCCCAGTAGAAAACAGCAACATTTACTAATCCTTCTTCCTTGGGAAAAAATAATAAAAACAATAAAAAAGCAGATGAACAGCAATGAATTTGTGCTCCGAAACTCTGTTAACGCCGTTCATGATCTGTTTCTGGACATTGCTGTTTAACAAAGTCATACATGATACATCCTGGTCAAAATTTGAGGTAAATGCCAGGATGCACGCCAGAAGATTAATCCAGTCCACGCACGCGATGTTTGACATTTTTGTTGCACTTTCCTTTTTCTCAAATAGACAGGGACCTCTTGGGTGTTTGCTTACTGAACCAACAGCACCTCTTCTTTTTGAAATAGACTGACACATTGGGTCTTTGCTTGCTGAACCAGCGCCCACTTAATTTTCAGCGCAAATGGCCGTGCAGCTCACGCCGCCCTTACCTCGTCTAGTTCTAGTCACTCAGCCAAATGTCCAAAGACAAGCATCAGACGGGAATAAACCATACAGGTACGAAGGGGTGACCTGCCATGCTTTATTTGATCAAATACCACTTTGGACTTCGGTCAAAACATGAAGGCATTCATCTTCGGACTTGAGGCAAACACTGATGCATCACCGTTTAGCCAGGGAAGAGCCTCTGGATTTCTTCCACTTGCGCCGAGGTCAAACATTCGCCTCACAAATTAAACATGCCAGATCACAGAAAAGAGTTTCAAACAAGACAAATCCAAGGTTTTGACTCTCTTTTCTAGAATACTGAAAAAATGTTTTCTAGAATACCAAGGTTTTGACTCTGATTGGACCTCGGATTTGGTTCACCGTGCCAACTATGCCAGGAAATCAATAATAAGTATTTCTATATCAAAGAAACAGATACTGACAGGGGCCTTGCCGATGGCGATCTTTTCCATTGACTATGACTATTCCAAGTCTTCCTCCCTTCGATACTTGAAGGCTTAGTAGTATCTTGAAATATGTGGAGGATATGAACTCACATACTGTGTTATATTGTCTTGGTGAGATTGCAGAAATCCAAGCACCATTTTGGCCATGACAACGCCCCGTAGCATGATCTTGAGCCTTTCCTTCATAGTAGCCTCTGCAGGCCTTGCCATCCAAGGCAGAACCTGCAGTTGCCTGCAATTTAACTACCCCAGCTTCGACATGACCAACAAGAATGATTTCAGCTTCAGCCCAGGTTCAGCAATTGCAAATGGTTCCCTGAGAATCGTGCCGAACACCGGAAACTCGAGCCACCAGTCGGGAAGGGTGGTATACGTAAAGGAAACCCTCAAGCTGTGGAACAGGAAGCGAACTGTGCTCACATCTTTCAGGACGCAGTTCACGCTCAACATCCTCCCGGGAGAAGGTATGGCTTTCATACTCACAAATAGCCTGTCGTTGCCCAGGAACAGCGGCGGCCAGTGGCTCGGCATATGCAACAACCAGACAGATGGCGCGCCAACGAACCAAATAGTAGCCGTGGAATTCGACACGAGAAAGAGCTACCATGACGACCTCGACGGCAACCATGTCGGGCTCGACTTGAACAGCATCAAATCTGTTTATCCGTACCCGCTCAGCAATCTTTCGATCATCCTGTCAAGCGGCTCGGATGTCTTGGTTAGTATCATCTACAACAGCACATCAAATGCTTTTGTATTATCTGTAAGCCAGCGCAACACAAGTGGCAGTGGGGGGCATAATTGGCGAGAGAGCTGGCCGGTTGATCTATCACGGTACCTACTGGACGAAATATATCTGGGATTTGCAGGTTCCACGGGTGATTACACCCAACTGAACCAGATAAAATCGTGGAACTTCACCACGATAGACGACATACTCGTCGCTGAAAGAACAAGACATGGGAAGTGGGTGTTTTTGGTTCTCATTGCCTTGGTTTTGCTCATTACATGTTCATCGTTTCTTGTGTTGTTGGTGCGGAGAAGGGTGACACAGCGGAGAAGGCTAGCCTACCGCACGCTCGAGAAAATGATCGACGCACATGGCCCGGTTAGATTTAAGCTCAAGGAGTTGAAGCACGCGACCGCCAACTTCAGCCCTCACCGTAAGCTCGGTAGAGGTGGCGGCGGCACTGTTTACCTTGGATACCTGAATGGGATCAACAGAGAGGTGGCTGTGAAGCGGGTCTCACTCTCAAGCCGAGGAGAGAAGGAGTTCGTGGCGGAGGTGAACACGATCAGCAAGCTCTCCCACCGCAACCTTGTCAAGCTGATCGGCTGGTGCCACGAGGGAGGCGAACTACTCCTCGCCTACGACTACTTCCCCATGGGCAGCCTGGACAAGCTATTGTTCGCCAATGCCACGACGACCACGTACTCGTCATCGGCGCTCACATGGGAGCGGCGATACAGGATAATCTGTGGTGTGGCATCTGCACTCGACTACCTTCACCACGGGAGCAGCAAGAGGATCCTCCACAGGGACGTCAAGCCCAGCAATGTGATGCTCGACGAGGCATACAACGCGCGGCTGGGCGACTTCGGCCTCGCCCGTGCCATCCAGCTCGACGGAGCGACACACCACTCGACGCAGGCGGTTGCTGGCACACGGGGCTACATGGCGCACGAGAGCTTCTTCACCGGTCGTGCCAGCCTCGACACGGACGTGTACGCCTTCGGCGTCTTTGCCATGGAGGTTGTCAGCGGGAAGAGCCCAAGCAGGTCCATGCTATATGACACACAAGAAATACACATTGTGGATTGGGTCTGGAGGCATTACAGCCTGGGGAAAGTCATGGAAACAGCCGACGCGGTGCTTGGAGGAGTGTATGACGAGATGCAGGCGGATTCTGTGGTGCGGCTGGCCTTGGCTTGCTGCCACCCGAACCCGAGGGATCGACCGTCCATGCGGACGGCGGTGCAGGTGCTAATCGGTGGAGCGCCTGCCCCGACTCCCCCATTTGAGAGGCCTGCCTTTGTTTGGCCACTGTCAGGCATGCAGCAGGAGATGGAGCTGCCGCAGGTTGGTGTGCTCTTCACGGGAGGACAGCTCATCACCTCCACTTCCCTCACAGGAAGGTGAGTATCTCAAAGGCTGGTGCACTTGTACCGCCGAGTGTCTCAGTTCAGGGTCTAGGAATTCAGGGGTCAATGTTCGAAATAAAAAACGGAGAGGGGGTCTTCTGGGCCTAGGCCCAGCAACTCCGCCTAAATGTACTTTTATTATGTCAGATTCATGCTAGTTTATACAGGGTCAGCAGTCTGGTTAGTTGATATGTGATGCAGTCATGCAGAGTGTTATTGAACACTAAACTCTTACCTCTCTGTATGTCTCGACCAAGACTTAGGATCAATGCCATGAGTGAAGTCTCATAGGTGGTGATCTAAAGTGTTACCCTATGGAACCTCATCGCAGACGGCTCGGACCAGTCATCATAGACTATTTTGGCGTTGTCTGTCATATGAACATTTGGATCGCACGGCTGTCTAAAGCCGTCTGTGATGAGTAATCAAAATAAATAATGATGATGATCGGCAGGGCGCTGAGACTGGCGGCGCTGAGACTGGCCTCACCGACTCACTCTTATGCCAGAAACAGACCACCAACCATCAGGAATGGCGAAGCCGCTAGTCTCACGCACCCCTACCCTTAGCCGTGCACACTGTACACCACTACTGGCCAGGTCGTCGTCCTAGCTCTGCTTCTACATTTCAGTTGGCCCAAAACACTAAGGTGTAAACCACGAAAGCGCTTTTGTTCTTTTCGCAAAACAAAAGTGATTTTATTCGTTTTGTCTTCTCTTCTTTTTCTTGGTACACTTTAAAATTACTAGCAAACATGCCTGACGAAAAGAAAACATCACACGGCCCTAACCCAATAAGCATGACCAACCCACCTGTGCTGCCGTTTATCCTCCTTCCCGTCCTTTGTGTGTGTGCGCGCGCGCATGTGCGTGTTCTGTAATGGCAATGAATGACAACACATTAAGAACTAAAGTGGTAATGAAAAGCCTATTATCAGCAATATCCTCACGATATGAAGAAGTTGAAAAGCTGGTGAAAACAAATAAATAATGAGGCAATTCTGAACTACATTACCAGAAATTCGACATGATTCAGTGCAACCACATTGAAAAGAAACATTACTATGGAATTAGGCTAGCTATGCAACCACATTGAGAAAAAAAAAACTATGCTTATAAAAAACAGTTTCATCCATGAAGCATGAATGTGCTCTCTGCTTGCAGAAGTTCATGGAGTAAATATATAGATATAGATAGATCAGGCCAGAAAAGGTGAGGTACCCGGCTCTATTCTTGTACAATATTTTTGGTGTTTTTGCTTGCTGTTTCTTTCCCAGACAACCAAGCTGACATTCTAATGGATATTTTTCCATGTTCTTAATGCAAAGACAGTAACAAAAAGATTAATTCCACATGCACACGAAAGGTGCATATTTTACACCATTATTAGGAACAGGTACTAGGAGCACAACTATTTTTATTTCTTTAGCACTCTGAAATCTGAACCAAAATTCAGACTGCACAGAGCTATGATGAGATTCAGAAAAGATCTATGTTATGTTCTCTTGGTAATCATCAACTTACAACACTAGATGGTCATAACTTTGAACTCGGAATCGAACTTCTAATTTTGGCAAATGCCAAGCAAACACATCGGAGAAGTTCAACCAACTTTTTGGTTTGAACAAACAAAATATCATGTACAGATTTTGACCCATGCAAACTAACATGAGAGAAGCTGAACCAACTTTCCGGGCAGAACAAAAAAATATTTAAAAAATAGGCTAGCTATGTTCATCACCTTCACTCTACTACATGCTCTGAACTCTAAAGAATTTTTTTTCCTGCTCAGTAGGAAATATCTTGCTACAAATTTTGGCACAAACCTTTACTTAAGTGGCCTACTCTATACGTTAGACATGCTAGCAATTATGCCCCATGATCACATCAAATGCCAGCAACAAGTAACAATGTTCATCGGCCAAGCAAAAAACTATACATGAATGCTTCACCGAGTAGTTGGGGATTTGAGAGCTTACCCATCGGGGAGAGGAACCAACTAACTTGAAGTCTTCTGGGCCGCCCCTGATGCCATGGTCGACGGCGTGCCTCCCTCCATCTCGTGGGAGTGATTCATTCCACTGCGGGGGTGGCGACTGGAGCTGCTGACGGAGGAGGGGAGTCCGTAGGTGCAGACCGCATCGGGGAGGGTAGACCGGCGAAGGACGCCACGGAGGGGAGGACGAAGATGCGCGACGACTCGGCGAAGCCGGATGAGGGAACCGCGGAGGGGAACCCGGGGATGGCAGATGCGTGGCTGTGGACGGCGATGCGGGGGCCGTTGGTCAAGGTGGCGGCGGCGATTGGATGTGCGTGGCGTGCTTCGCGTTTGGTAATTGTCACGCACCTGAAAAAATTGCGCCCGCGTTGATTAGGAAAGTTTTAATGTTTTCTCAATGAAATTTTTTGATCTATTCATTTTTTTCAGAAAATTTCTGATTTATTCATCTTCAATCATGGCAATACAACGAATACCAGAAATAATAGAAATTACATCCAGATCTGTAGACCACCTACGACGACTACCGACACTGAAGCGAGCCGAAGACGCGCCGCCGTTTTCGCCCCTCCATCGACGGAGTCGGGCACAATTTGTTGTAATAGACAGTTGGGAAGTTGTCGTGCTAAGGACCCGTAGGACCTGCGTAACAGAACAGCAACTGCCGCAGATTAAAAATAAGGTAGATCAGAAAGATCCAATCCGAAGACATAAACGTAGACGAATGAGATCCGAGCAAATCCGCCAAAGTAGATCCGCCGGTGTCGAAGTAATGGGCCACAGGTAGCCTCACCCGAGTCCCTGAACATATCAAAACTTTGGGTCGGCTTCGCCCCGCAACACCCCAAGCTGAAGCTCCGCCCTCCCGGGGCCGGCTAGCCCAAAGACCGACCCCCAGGCCAACCACCTACAGACAGCACCACGGGCGGCCGGCTCCAGTCAGCCGGCCTCTAGAGAGGACGACATCGAGCAGACGGCCACCTCGCGCCCTCAGAGTTTGTGCCCCCATCAAGAGGACGAGATGGGGCGTGGCTACAGTGAAGCCCTCACCCCCGAATCTTAGGCTTGGCGTGGCCACAGTGCCCCGTACAGGCGGAGATCTCCGCACGACGTGACACTGTTGCCACTTCCCCCTAACGTCATTTTGGACAGGCGGAGCCCTTTTCCCCACGACGACCTGTCGGTACGTCTTGCAGAATGCGGGCCCTACTGGGCAGTGACACCTCGGAAGACGGTGTACGCCGAACCAGTCGGACCATGGGCAGGCCGGCTTCCAGCAGGCGACCGTCCCTTCCCTCGAAGCAAGTGCATCATTAACCTGATGAGACCAGGTGTGGCTACAGTGATCTCCCGCCAGGCGGCGGGACTGTAGCCACACTGGGTTGACCTAGCCCGCGTCATTAGCAGCACGGCTACAATGAGCAGCCACCAACCAGACCCGCCAGCGGCGGGAGCGGCCTGTCGGCTCCGTACCAGACCGGTCGGCAGGGCCCACCAGGCGGCGGGCCCCAGCAGTCGGCGGAGAAGCCGGAGGCCGGAGACACTGACATCCGGGCCCAGCACCCGGCCAGATTACTATTGTACCCCTGGGGGTAGGCCTATATAAACCCCCTAGGGCACCCATGCAAAGGGTTCCCACCCCATTAGATCTAGCCACTTCCCTAGAGCAGGAGAGAGCTAGCCCTGCCTTCTCCTGCCTCTAGCATACAGCTCAAGGAGCACCTTTGTATCACTTGCGCCATAGTGATATGCGGAGACCCGGCAGAGCAGGACTAGGGGTGTTATCTCCTAGGAGAGCCCCAAACCTGGGTAAAGTACGCCGGCATTCGTGTCTATGCCTCATCCCACTTTCAGGCACCGGGGACGTTCTACTCGCTCCCATCATGATAAGCCATCCTTTGGCATATGTCGCACCCAACCCCCGACATTTGGCGCCCACCGTGGGGCGAGGTGCACCGTCTCCCGGAGATCTGCTCCGGATGGGAACCTTGTTCCTTCCTGGCGAGCGAAGCCAGCCCAGCACGCCCGATGGCGTCAGCCTCGACGCCCTGCATGGCGTGGAGATCGCCTGCGCGGCGAGCTGCCTCGCCGACCTTGTTGACGAGGTTCACCTCTCCGACGAGCCGGCCTCCGACGCGGGGCACCGGCTGCCCCGAGAACCGTCTCGTCAGCCTCCTCGACCAGCTTCACGTCACTAGCGAGCCGGCTATGGACCTGGAGTCTGTTGGCTCCACCGACCCGATGATCGTCGACTCCGACACAGCGTCGCTTGACGCGTTCCCCACCAACGTGGTGGTCTACGACGAGCCGCCTCCTCGCGAGCACAGCGGCAGGAGCACCGTCACGGAGGTGCTCGTCATCAATAGTGGCGAGCGCTCGGCCGGAGACGCTCGAGACCCACTCGATGCGGCGCTGCGAGACCTGACGGCGCCCATCCCAGAAAAACGCAGATGCTGAGACGCTGGAAGCATGCCGCGTATAGCTCCTCGAGAGCGCTGGCCGACTGGCCAGCATGCGACGCCTCTCGGACGCCTATCGGCGCGAGATGGACCGGGCCGTTGGCGGCACGCCGGCTCCTGAGGGGCCTAGCCGCATTGGCTCTATCCGGCAGCGTGGCGCGACCATCGCCAGCATGTTCGGGGCAGAACGCCCCGTCTACGCCACGCCTGCAGAGAACATCGGGGCTGCCCAGACGGTGACGGATGAGCTGGATAAGTACGAGGGCGACGAGCATCGCCACATGACGGAGCGGGTCCAGCAGCTCCTGGATGCGGCCACCGCGCAGCATGAAGCCAGCTGCCGCGCTGAAGTACCCGCCTCGCAGAACGAAGAACCGCCCCTTCGCCAGGACCACGGCGCGACATCCCAGAAACCGACTGGCGGCGCCCGCGGAAGACGAGGCAACGAGCCGGCTGCCAGCCGTAGCCGGACTCGCCTTTCCATCGAGCATGACGAAGACGGCCGCCCTCGAGCGGTGGAGCACCGAGGCGACCCTCCGCCTCCTCCGCCTCGCGGAGCAAGGCATCCCACTCTGCCGCCTGTCACGCACCCGACACTCGGCGACCGCCTTGGCCGCCGAGAGGGAGTCGAAGAGAATGACGCCCGCCATCGGATCGACCACCTCAACCGATCCCTGGTGCTAGAAGAAGAAGACGCGCTGGGCCCGCCTTGTTTTGGCCCACGAATCCGAGATGAGCCCTTTCCCAAAGGATTCACCCTCCCGCGAGATACGCCCAAGTACACCGGCTCCGTGAAGCCGGAGGACTGGCTGGTCGACTACTCGACAGCTGTCAGCATAGCGAATGGTAATAGGCGCGTTGCCGTGAAGTATGTCCCGCTCATGCTTCAAGGCACAGCCCGGACATGGCTTAACAGCATGAAGCCCCGCAGCATCAACAGCTGGGTTGATTTCATCGAGGCTTTCATCCGCAACTTCACCAGCACGTACAAGCGGCCTCCCAAGCCCCGACAGCTCTCCTTGTGCGTCCAAGGGCCCAGCGAATCGACTCGCGACTACCTCACGCACTGGGCCGAGCTACACAACTCCTGCGAGAGCGTGCACGAGGTGCAGGCAATCGAGTACTTCACCGCCGGGTGCCGAGAGGGCACCCTCCTCAAGCATCGACTCCTCTGCGATGAACCTGCTACGCTCGACGAGCTGCTGATCATCGCCGACAAGCACGCCATGGCCGACTCCTCCATGAAGGCGGAAATCCTAGTCGATGCGTCCGGCAAGGTGGCACCTCAGGCCCCTCAGACTCCGGCTGGTGAGACCAGTCGGCGACAGCATTCAAGCGACAACAAGCGGAAGGCCCCTCAGCCGGCTTCCGCTAGCCGGCAGGTGGCAACAGTCGAGGACCAGCAGCCGGAGGGGCAGCCGGCACCCAAGCGTCAGAAGGGCGGCAAGCCCAATTGGTTGCCCGCCTTCTCTTATGAGCAGACCCTAGATGCACCTTGCAAGTTCCATAGTGGTGCAAAGCCGTCCAACCACACTACTCGGAAGTGTCATTGGCTCACCAGAATCGCCAAGGGAGATGGACTCCTGCCTCCTCCGCCTGCCGGACCGCCGCCTCCTCAGCCCCAGCAGCCGGCGGCCCGGCCAGTCGGCGCCATACAAGACGAGTATCCAGAGGAACACGAAGCTTATGTTGTGTTCACCAGCGTGGCCGTTGACAGACGCAGCAGATGGCAGCAATAGCAAGAAGTACAAGCAGTGGCCTCAAACACTCCAGAATTCATGCATTGGTCTGAGAAGCCTATCAGTTGGAGCAGGGCCGACCACCCGGAAGTGATGCCTTCCCCAGGTTCATACGCCCTGGTCCTAGATGCTACCTTTGCAACGGAGAGGCCGGCAGCGCGTTTCTCCAGAGTCTTGATAGATGGCGGCAGCAACATCAATATCCTGTACCATGACACAATGGAGAAGTTGGGAATCAAGCAGAAGCAGCTCCTTACCAGTCGGACTGTATTCCATGGCATAGTCCCTGGCCTTTCCTGCTCACCAATCGGCAAGACCCAAAATGATGTTCTCTTCGGAGACAAGAATCATTTCCGCCGTGAGCCAGTTTGGTTTGAAGTGGTGGACCTTGAAAGCCCCTACCATGCACTGCTTGGCCGACCTGCCCTGGCCAAATTCATGGCAGTTCCCCACTATGCTTACCTCAAGATGAAGATGCCGAGTACCAAGGGGATCCTGACTGTAGTCAGAGACTACAAGAAGTCGACCGCCTGCCCCGCGGATAGCAGGCGGCTGGCCGAGTCCCTCGTCATCGCAGCTGAGAAGCGGCTCCTAGACCGGGTGGTGGCGTTGGTAGGCAAGAAGCCAAAAATGTCACCCATCCCCAAGGAGTCGAAAGTCGAGGGCTCGTTCAAGCCGGCCAAGGAAACAAAGAAGATACCCTTGGACCCGGAGCATCCGAAGAGGCATGCTGTCATAGGTGCAAACCTTGACAGCAAATAGGAAAGCGAGCTCGTCGATTTCCTCCTTGAGAATCGGGACATCTTCGCATGGTCTCCCAAAGACATGCCGGGTGTTCCGACGGATTTTGCCAAGCACAAGTTACATGTCCGACCTGACGCCAAGCCCGTTAGGCAGCCCTTGCGCCGCCTATCAGAAGAGAAGAGAAGAGTTGTCGGAGAAGAGATAGCCCGGCTTCTAGCAGCCGGATTCATCATGGAAGTGTTCTTTCTAGAGTGGCTGGCCACCCCAGTCCTAGTGTTGAAGAAGAATAAGCAGTGGCGCATGTGTATTGACTATACTAGCCTCAACAAAGCTTGCCCCAAAGATCCCTTTGCCCTACCAAGAATTGACCAAGTGATAGACTCCACAGCCGGATGCGAGCTGTTGAGTTTCTTGGATGCATACTCAGGGTACCATCAGATAAAGCTGAACCTGGCCGACAGGCTGAGGACCGCCTTCATCACACCATTCGGAGCCTTCTGCTACCCGACCATGACGTTCGGCTTGCGAAACGCCTGCGCCACGTTTCAGCATTGCATGCAGAAGTGTCTCCTCAAGCAACTCGGCAGGAATGCCCATGTCTATGTGGACGATGTGGTGGTGAGGACGGAGAAGCATGGCACGCTCCTAGAAGACCTTAAGGAAACCTTTGAGAACTTGCGCCGATTCCAGATCAAGCTCAACCCGGAGAAATGTGTCTTTGGAGTACCAGCCGGCCAACTTCTCGGCTTTCTGGTCTCAGAGCGCGACATAGAATGCAACCCTGTGAAGATCAAGGCCATTGAGAAGATGGAGGTGCCCACCCGACTGCTGGACGTACAGAAATTCACCGGCTGCCTGGCATCGATCAGCCGTTTCATCAGTCGGCTGGGCGAGAAGGCTCTTCACCTGTACCAGCTCATGAAGAAGACCACTTTTTTCGAGTGGAACGACAAGGCGGACGAAGCTTTTCTCCAGCTCAAGAAGATGTTGACAACCCCACCTATCTTGGCGGCTCCGACTGAGAAAGAGCCCATGCTCCTCTACATCACCGCTACCAGTCGGGTTGTCAGCACACTTATTGTGGTAGAGCGCAAAGAGGAGGGCAGAGCATTGCCGGTCCAGAGACCAGTATATTACTTGAGCGAAGTACTGTCCACCTCCAAGCAAAACTACCCACATTATCAGAAGATGTGCTATGGTGTGCACTTTGCCGCCAAGAAGCTGAAGCCTTACTTTCAAGAGCACCCAATAACTGTCGTCTGCACGGCTCCCCTTGCTGAGATCATTGGAAACCGAGATGCTTCTGGCCGAGTGGCCAAGTGGTCTATTGATCTGGCCCCTTACACCATCTACTACCAGCCTCGCTCCGCCATCAAGTCACAAGTGCTGGCCGACTTCCTCGTCGACTGGGCCGAGACCCAGTACTTACCACCAGCGCCAGACTCCACCCATTGGCGAATGCATTTTGATGGTTCCAAAATGCGCACTGGTCTGGGAGCCGGCATCGTCCTCACCTCTCCCAAAGGCGACAAGCTCAAATATGTGCTGCAAGTCCATTTTGCCGCCTCCAACAACGTAGCAGAATACGAGGCACTCATACATGGACTCTGGCTTGCCAAGGAACTCGACATTCGCCGGATCCTGTGCTATGGTGACTCCGACTTGGTGGTCCAACAGTCGTCAGGCGACTGGGACGCCAAGGACGCGAATATGGCAAGCTACCGCTTCCTCGTACAGCAGCTCAGTGGATACTTTGACGGGTGCGAGTTCCTCCATGTGCCAAGAAATGATAATGAGCAAGCATATGCCTTGGCACGGATCGGCTCCATCCGACAGGCGATAACAGCCGGCGTCGCCTTGCAGCGCCTCCTCAAGCCGTCTATCAAGCCATCTCCAGAGTCCGACTCCATCTTCGTATCGGCCCCTCCTGAAGCAGTCGGATCCGACTTGAGGATACCAGAAGCCGGTGCGGGGACTTTGGCAGGTGGCCCGGGGACTGCAGCCGTCGCAACCGGCCTGGGGATTCCAGACCCCGGCCCGGGGACTGCTGCAGTCGGCCCGGGGACTTCTTCAATACAGCAGGTGTCAGCTGACTCCAACCCGCCGCCTCCCAGCCCAACCGCCCTTGTACAAGTTGTTGTCGTGGCAGTCGGAGAGAGAGCAGCACCATCATGGGATCAACCCATCCTCAACTTCCTGGTGAACAAAGAGCTGCCAGCCGACAAGACCCTGGCCTGACAAGTGCAACAGCGGGCAGCATCATACACCATAGTCAACAAAGAGTTGGTTCAGCGTAGTGTCACTGGTGTGTACCAGCGCTGCGTGGAGCCAGACCAGGGCCAAGCAATTCTCAGAGATATTCACCAAGGCGAATGTGGTCACCACGCGGCCTCAAGGGCAGTTGTTGCCAAAGCTTTCCGCCATGGTTTTTTCTTGCCGGCTGCTCTAGAAGAGGCCAAAGAATTGGTCCAGAAGTGCCAGGGGGGTCAGAGATTCCGCTCCAAGCCACACTTGCCAGCTTCTGCACTCAAAACTATTCTCATTGCTTGGCCCTTTGCTATTTGGGGTTTGGATATGGTGGGACCATTCAAGACGGCCCGTGGTGGCATGACTCATCTGCTTGTCGCTGTGGACAAGTTCACCAAGTGGATAGAGGCAAAGCCAATCAAGAAGCTGAATGGGCCGACTGTCGTCACTTTCATCGCCGACATCACCACTCGGTACGGCATACCACACAACATCATCACCGACAGCGGCACAAACTTTGCCACAGGAGCCTTGGCTCGTTTCTGCGCGACTCAGGGCATCCAACTGGACTTAGCGTCCGTTGCCCATCCGCAGTCAAACGGCCAGGTTGAGCGAGCAAACGGCCTCATCTTGTCCGGCATCAAGCCCCGACTGGTCAAGCCTCTAGAGCATTCGGCCGGCTGCTGGCTCGATGAGCTGTCGGCCGTCCTCTGGAGCCTGCACACAACTCCGAACAAGCCGACCGGCTTCACGCCCTTCTTATCATCTACGGTGCTGAAGCCGTCATCCCGACGGACATAGAGTTCGACTCCCCGCGAGTCACCATGTACACCGAGACGGATGCCAAGGAGGCCCGGGAAGATGGCATCGACCTGCTGGAGGAGGGCCGGCTGCTGGCACTCAGCCAGTCCGCCATCTACCAGCAGAGTCTATGCCGATACTACAACCGCAAGGTGAAGCAAGATCCTTCCAAGAAGGGGACCTTGTGCTCCGACTGATCCAGCGAACAGCCGGCCAGCACAAGCTCTCGGCACCTTGGGAAGGGCCTTTCATCATTAGCAAGGTGCTGGGCAACGACTCCTACTCTCTGATTGACGCTCAGAAGCCCAGAGCGCGCAAAAGAGATGATTCAGGCAAGGAGACGGAGAGGCCGTGGAATGCAAACCTCCTCCGAAGATTTTACAGTTGAAAGCAGTATGTATCACGCTACCTTTTGTATTATGTACGAAGACTCCGGGTCCCCCGAGAAGAACTCGGGGACTACCCTCCTTTTATCTACATGATAAGTGTTATGCCCATAAGTGTGCATTGTTTTATTATTTCCGCCTGGCACCAGGTTCGACCAGTCGGCCCGGAGGCTTGCCGCCTTCTGCTATATGTCGCCTCCTGCAGCCAGAAAAGTAATGTGTTGGCACCTAAAACTTCCTCTGTCAGAAGCCGCAGCTCGCGGAGCGACTGAATGGCGGGCAGGGGTTGCAAAACAGTGCCCACGTGAAAAATGGCTAAGAAAAAAACGCATATAGTCGAGGCCGGCACTTGCACCTATTCGGCCGGCTATCGAGCAGCCGGCCGGCCGGCTTCTGCTTCCCTTGCCAAATCTCCAAACGGCTAAGTACTTGCCCTCCCGCAAAAATCTAAGTACTCAAACCAGCCGCAGTCCGCAAAGCGGCTGCTCGGCCGGCAAGAGGATAGCCAAGGGAGGGCGGCAAAGGAAAAAAGCAAGGAGTGTAAAGCAAGAAAAGTTAGAAGTCGGCAAAGCAAAGCATAAATTGCGATAAGATATTTACATAGATAAAGGCCCATCGGCCGGCATTCAACAAAGTTTGATGTACACCCCACGGGTGGAATTGTGCGGATTTAATCAAGATTTCCAGACTAGCAAGCAGGGAAAGAAAAGATTAACATCCTAAGGAGCAGCGGAAGACTCCGGCTAGGCACTGGGGTCGGCAGTGCCGGTTGGCACGGCAGGCGGCTCCGGCTGGGCACTGGGGTCGACGGTGCCGGTTAGTGCAGCAGGCGGCTCCGACTGGATGATGGAGTCAGCTGTGCCGGTTGGCGTGGCAGGCGGCTCCGGCCGGGCGCTGGAGTCAGCGACACCAGTCGGGACGGTGGAGGGCTGGATGGCGGAGTCGGTGGTGTCCGTCGGAGGAATGGGCGGCTGGTTGATCCCCGCCTGGCCGCCTCCAGCAGCAGTCGGCGCTTTGGAGCGCCGATCGTTGCTTGAGGCCCGGTCAGGTTGGGGCTGACCATCCGCCCCAGCCTCCGGCATGTCATCGTCGCTCTCCTCCTCCTCCTCCTACTCCTCCCCCTCCTCCCCTTCATCGCTGGAGTCGATGACTTCAACCGAGTCCTTGCTGTCCTCCAAGTTCAGCCCGAGCCACTTCTGCGGCGCTTCGGTGCCTTCCTCGACTACCTCCGAGACAAAGATGCTGGTGTCGGTGAAGTCGGCGATCGCCGCCGCCCTGTTGATAAGCTCGGCTTCCACCACCACCAGCTCCTCCTGCGCCTCCAGCCGGAACATGGCCAACTGGGCTAGGTCTAGCCCAGGATACCACGCCTTGACGAACTCCAGGGCCCGACGTGATCTTGCCCGGGCTGCAGAGCCCTTCCAGGCCTCCAGGCGGCCGACCACCACCTCCAGCTAGTCGGCAGTCCGACTTGGGGTGCACGGAGACAGCAAGCCTGGCTAGAGGGTAGAAATCGCCTGGGCCCTGACGCGCTGAAGACGGCGCATCATTTGATGGGCGGGCCACAGACGGGCTTGGATGCTAAGGATTTGCTCGTTGAGGGTCCGGGGGGCGTCAACGGCAATCTGCACGCCTTCCGCCATCCGCTCCTCGCGTTGGGCCTCGATGATCTGGTCCGCGGCGACGGAGTGACCCGGGAAGAAGTCTGTTTGGACAGAAGACAAGAAAAGCAAAGTCAGCAACTAATAGTCGGCCTAGATAAGGGCCGACAGCTCAAGACAAGAAATGAAGAAAATAAAGCTTACCCTCGACCAAGTCTTCGATGCTGCTAAAGCAGGCCATCATCTGCGCCTCCTTGTCGGACCAGGCGGAGCGCTCGATCTCAAAATCGGCGAGGAGGTCGGTCTCCTTCGCCTTCGCCTCCCACTGGGCCGTCTTGAGGGCCTCCGCCTGCTCGGCGAGCTGAGTGACTAGCCGGTCTCGCTCCTCGGCCAGCTTGCTGCACTCCGCCTCCTTGCCGCGCAGGGCGGTGTTGGCCTCGCCCAGCTGCTGCTGCAAGGCGGTGTTGGCCTCTGTAGAAAAGAAAAGAAGAAAGAATATCAGTCAAATGAAAAAGAGGGGTGCAGTTGCCGGGGAGATCCGGCCCGACTGCTCAGCAGTCGGTCTGAATCTCGGGGACTATAGCCTGCGGGTGCACCATCGCGCCCCCGCAGAGAAGAAGTAACTAGCAAAGATAAAGCCACTGGGGAGATTCGGCCCAACTGCTCAGCAGTCGGCCCGAACCTCGGGGACTACAGCCCGTGGGTGCGCCAGCGCGCCCACGTGAAGAAAGGAAGTCGAGGCTTACTCCGGTTCTCGGACAGATGGGCGGTCTGTGTCTCCAGCTCCCGGACCCTAGAGTTAAAGGTGACCGCGCGGAGATTGTGGTAGTCCCGCAGAAGGGATATTAGATGAAGTCAGCGTTTGACACTTGCAAGTTAAAGTTCCGGACCGCCTGCTCGGTAGCCGGCCCGAAACTTGGGGACTACACCAATGGGTGCACTTGCGCGCCCCCACGAAGAAAGCAAGAAGATCAAAAAATAAAGAGAAGCGAAGAAAACTTACGCGGATGGCTACCCGCGACCCCAGGAACGCCTCGTTGCAGCACTTGAGGGCTTCGGCTTCGGCCCAGAGTTTGGCCTGGACGTCAAGGGACGCTTGGGCCAGCCCGTCCCACCTCCGGGTACCCAGCTAGCGGGCGCGGCGCTGGTTGCTTCGGTGTCGGGGACCGATGAGCTCGCGACACCGGCTTCTAGCGGCCGCGGCGCCGAGGCCGCCTTTGCAAAACGGCGGCGCGCGGGTGTGCGGACCTCAGGAGTCAGGTCTGTCACCACCACGTCCCGACTGGTGGCACCGGCGGCGCGACCGGCTGCTCGTCCTGCGTTCCGCTAATCGGTGGCGGCGGCGACATGATGATGTCCGGCATGGCCACATCGCCGCCATCCCTCTCCCTGACCGGCTGCTCGTCGCCGGCTCCCCCAGTCGTCGCCTCAAACTCCGGCGGAGGTGGCGCGGTGTTCAGAGGCGTCACAAGCAGCGGCTCCTGGCGGCGTGCGGCCTCCGCGAGCCGCTCCTTCTCCGTGGCTTCGGCCTCCGCCTGCGCCAGCTTCCTTGCCGCGGATGTCGCGGCCTTGTCCGCCTCCGCCTTCGCCAGACGGCCAGCCTCTTCCTCACGCGCCTCCCGCGCGTTCCGCTCCCTCGCCTCCCGTAGGTCGGCGGCTGGGTTGATTCGCCGGCTGGTGGAGGGTCTCCGCCGACCTGATGACCCAGGCGGTGCCCGACTTCTCGAGAATCAGCGGGGCCCTGAGAGAAGAAGACAAGACAGAAAAGTTTTTAGGCCGGATCAGCGAAGAGGTGGAAAACATGAGAAGGACACTTACGCTGACACCATGACTGGCACCTTCGGCTACCTCTGATACTTGACCACCTTGGCCGCGACTTCTTTCTACCTGGTCGCCACGGCCGGGTTCTTGGGCTTCTTCGGCGCGCTGCCAAACAGGGCAGCGCCTTGCTTCCGTTTGCGTTTGCCACCACGAGCGGGCGGCCCAGTGGAGGGGCATGCACCGGTGTTGGCCGTGCTCCGGGCGGGGCGCGGCTCGTCTTCGTCGTCATCATCGTCAGGCCAGGTCTCCATGCCGCCGCCCTCCTCGGAGCCGCCTGCTCTATCGCCGCCGCCTGCTGTGTCGTCCGCCAGGGCAGCCGCCCCCAAGTCGGGGTCCACATCACTCACCGCCCTGTCCGGCAGGTAGTCACCACCCGCCCCCATGATGGCGGCCGTCGCCTCGGACATATAAATCTGCACGCCGGAAGGGAGTTGCATCACGATAAGAACAAGATGGAAAGACAGAGCTAAAAGAAGAAATCAAAGGGACTTACGGCAGGCGGCGGGTCGTCGCGGGAATACGGCCGCTTCCCATACCGCCAGTGTTCCTCCGACACCTTGAGGTCGGAGATCTCGTTCACCATCCTCGCGACTTCAGCAGTCGGCATCTCCTTCGTGCACAGCCGGCTCGGGATGCAGTGCCCGCTCATCCGGAAGATCGGATGAGGGCGGCCCTAGAGCGAGAGGACCCGGCGCTCGACGAAGGCGATGAGGAGGTCAGAGGCCACGAGGCCCTCCGACTCCTGGAGCAGCCGGAGTCGGCCGATGGCGGCCGCCGCGTCCGCCGACACCGGCTTTGGCTTGTAGCCCCAGTTGGGCCGGAGCCCGGTAGGGGGGGGGGCGGCCTCGTAGGTCGGCAGGTTGATGAAGTCGACAGCCGGATCGACGTTCTCAACATAAAAGTAAGATTGCTGCCACATTTTTACCGACTGTGACAGCTTGATGACGGGGAAGGCATTCCTTTTTGCCGGCCGGCGCACGACGACGAATCCACCGCACTCGGCCGCCGTCTCCTTGGTGGAGGTGCCGAGCTTCCCATAGAAGAATGCTCCCCACAGCTCGAGTTTGGGGAGGATGCCGATGTAGCCCTCGCACGCCGTGAAAAAGGCGGAGAGCATGGTCACGATGTTGGGCGTCAGATGATGACGTTGGAGATGGTTGGAGTCGAGGAACGAGCAGAGGAAGCCGCTCACCGGAAGGCCGAAGCCGCGGAGGAAGTGCGAGTGGAAGACGACCCGCTCGTTCCCCTTTGGCGCCGGCAAAATCTCCTCCGCCGGCGGCACCCGCGCCTTGACGAACGCCGCGTTGGGCATCCGGTGCATGTCTCGAAGGAAGGAGATGTGATCTTCAATCACCGTCGACCCGTCCCAGTCGCCGCCCTTCTCGCACGCCATGGCCTCAGACGGGGCCGCAAGGGGAGGAGGAGTGCGTCCGTGGCAAGCGGCAGCAGCACCATGGCAAGCACAGTGCGGCAGCAGTAGCAATGGCGGAGAGAGCCGAAGGAGGAAGAGAGTGTGGGAGGGTTGCGCGTGCTTCGCCGCACCCCTCCCTCCCCCTACTTATAGCCCTCGGGCTACGAAGCTGAGGGGGCGGGGCGTGGGATCATGGGATTTACTACGCCCACGACCCTCCGTTACCGCGTGCACTTACCGATCCTTGAACGCTCGTGGGAAATCGCAACCGCCCACCTCGGCACAGCGGATCCGCCCGCTGTCACGTCCCATCAGGAGCGTGGGGTGCCAGGCTGGCCGGGCTGGCGTGCGCTGCATGGTGTACCTGTGGCGGGCGGCAGCCCAGGGAAGCTTAGCAGGCAAGCAACCTGTTTTCCCGCCTTGGAGTTCAAAATCGGCCAACAATCCCGCCTTGTCAAAGCCGACTCCAGCAGTCGGCTCACTGTGAGGTGCATCGAACATCCTCCCAGAGCTCGGTGAGGGGGGAAGTGCTACATCTTGAGCTTGCGTTGGTTTTCCTTGAAGAGGAAAGGGTGATGCAGCAATAGTAGCATAGGTATTTCCCTCAGTTTTTGAGAACCAAGGTATCAATCCAGTAGGAGGCTCCTCAAAAGTCCCACGCACCTACACAAACAAAAAAAGAACTCGCAACCAACGCAATAAAGGGGTTGTCAATCCCTTCACGGCCACTTGCGAAAGTGATGTCTAATAGAGATAGTATGATAAGATAAATATATTTTTGGTATTTTATAATTTAGATGCAAAAAGTAAAGATGCAAATAAAAGTAGATTGGAAGCAAATATGATAAGAGATAGACCCGGGGGCCATAGGTTTCACTAGTGGCTTCTCTCAAGATAGCATAAGTATTACAGTGGGTGAACAAATTACTGTCGAGCAATTGATAGAAAAGCGAATAATTATGAGATTATCTAGGCATGATCATGTATATAGGCATCACGTCCGTGACAAGTAGACCGACTCCTGCCTGCATCTACTACTATTACTCCACACATCGACCGACTCCTGCCTACATCTAGAGTATTAAGTTCATAAAGAACAGAGTAAGTATTAAGCAAGATCACATGATGTAGAGGGATAAACTCATGCAATATGATATAAACCCCATCTTTTTATCCTCGATGGAAACAATACAATATGTGCCTTGCAACCCTTTTTGTCACTGGGTAAGGACACCGCAAGATTGAACCCAAAGCTAAGCACTTCTCCCATGGCAAGAAAGATCAATCTAGTAGGCCAAACCAAACTGATAATTCGAAGAGACTTGCAAAGATAACTCAATCATACATAAAAGAATTCAGAGAAGATTCAAATATTTCTCATAGATAAACTTGATCATAAACCCACAATTCATCGGATCTCGACAAACACACCGCAAAAAGAGTTTACGTCGAATAGATCTCCACAAGAGAGGGGGAGAACATTGTATTGAGATCCAAAAAGAGAGAAGAAGCCATCTAGCTAATAACTATGGACCCGTAGGTCTGTGGTAAACTACTCACAACTCATCGGAGGGGCTGTGGTGTTGATGTAGAAGCCCTCCGTGGTTGATTCCCCCTCCGGCAGAGCACCGGCGAAGGCTCCAAGATGGGATCTCGCGGATACAGAAGGTTACGGTGGTGGAAATTGTGTTTCGTTGGCTCCCTAGATGTTTTCGGGGTACGTAGCCTTATATAGGAGGAAGAAGTACATCGGTGGCCGCCCGAGGGGCCCACGAGATAGGGGGCGCCCTGTAGTGGGGGGGGCGCCCTACCCTCTCGTGGCCGCCTCGGCTGCTTCTTGACTTGCACTCCAAGTCCTCTGGATCACTTTCGTTCCAAAAATCATGCTCCCGAAGGTTTCATTCCGTTTGGACTCCGTTTGATATTCCTTTTCTTCGAAATACTGAAATAGGAAAAAAACAGCAATACGGGCTGGGCCTCCGGTTAGTAGGTTAGTCCCAAAAATGATATACATATGTAAAATAAAGCCCATAAACATCCAAAAGGGGTAATATAATAGCATGGAACAATAAAAAATTATAGATATGTTGGAGACGTATCAAGCATCCCCAAGCTTAATTCCTGCTCGTCCTCGAGTAGGTAAATGATAAAAACAGAATTTTTGAAGTGGAATGCTACCTAGCATAATTCTCAATGTAATTTTCTTTATTGTGGCATGAATGTTCAGATCCAAATGATTCAAAATGAAAGTCCATATTGATAAAAGAAATAGTAACACTTCAAGGATACTAATCAAAGTAATCATGTCTTCTCAAAATAACATGGCAGAAGAAAGTTCATCCCTACGAAATCATATAGTTAGGCTATGCTTCATTTTCGTCACACAAAGATGTTCCCAACTTCTATACCCCCGATGACAAGCCAAGCAATTGTTTCATACTTAAATAATCTCAAACTTTTTCAACCTTCACGCAATACATGAGCGTGAGCCATGGATATAGCACTATGGGTGGAATAGAATATGATGATGGGGATTGTGTGGAGAAGACAAAAAAGAGGAAAGTCTCACATTGATGAGGATAATCAACGGGCTATGGAGATGCCCATCAATTGATGTCAACATGAGGAGTAGGGATTGCCATGCAACGGATGCACTAGAGCTATAAATGAATGCTCAACAAAAGAAAACTAGCGGGTGTGCATCCAACTTGCTTGCTCACGAAGACCTAGGGCATTTGAGGAAGCCCATTGTAGGAATATACAAGCCAAGTTCTATAATGAAAAATTCCCACCAGTACGAAGACCTACTTTGAAGCACAATATATGGAAAAAGAGATAGTACCATTGCCCCTTTTATTTATTTATTTATTTTCTTTTCTTTTCTTTTCTTTTCTTTTTTGGGCCTTTTTTTGGCCTTTCTTCTTTTTTTCTTTTTGGGCAATGCTCTAATAATGATGATCATCACACCTTCATTGATTACAGCATATGAATTACAACTCGAGACTAGAACAAGATATGACTCTATATGAATGTCTCCGGCGGTGTACCGGGATGGTGCAATGAATCAAGAGTGACATGTATGAAAAATTATGCATGGTGGCTTTGCCACAAATACGATGTCAACTACATGATCATGTAATGGCAATATGACAAAAGTAAAGTATGTCATGATGATGATAAACAGAACGGTGGCAAGTTGCATGGCAATATATCTCGGAATGGCTATGGAAATGCCATAATAGGTAGGTATGGTGGCTGTTTTGAGGAAGATATAAGGAGGTTTATGTGTGATAGAGCGTATCGTATCACGGGGTTTGGATGCACCGGCGAAGTTTGCACCAACTCTCAAGGTGAGAAGGGCAATGCACGGTACCGAAGAGGCTAGCAATGGCAGAAAGGTAAAACTGCGTATAATCCATGGACTCAACATTAGTCAAAAGAACTCTTATGCTTATTGCAAAAATTTAGAAGTCATCAAAAATCAAGTACTATGCGCATGCTCCTAGGGGGATAGATGGGTAGGAAAAGACCATCGCTCGTCCCCGCCCGCCACTCATAAGGATGCACAAGCCAGGTACACTTCATGTTTCAAATTTGTTACACAACTTTAACCATACGTGCATGCTACGGGACTTGCTAACTTCAACACAAGCATTCTTCAAATTCATAATCACCCAACTAGCATGACTTGAATATCACTACCTCCATATCTCAAAACAATTATCAAGTATCAAATTGATCATAGCATCCAATTCACTTCCTATGATAGTTTTTATTACACCCAACTTGGATGCCTACCATTCTAGGACCAATTTTATAACCATAGCAAATACCATGCTGTTCTAAAAGACTCTCAAAATAATATAAGTGAAGCATGAGAGACTAGCAATTTCTTACAAAAATAAGTCACCACCGCTCTAAAATATATAAGTGAAGCACTAGAGCAAAAATTATCAAGCTCAAACATATAAGTGAAGCACATAGAGTATTCTAGAAAATTCTAATCAAGTAGGCTTCTACCAAAAGGTGTGTACAGCAAGGATGATTGTGGTAAACTAAAAAGCAAAGACTAATATAATACACGACGCTCCAAGCAAAACACATATCATGTGGCGAATAAAAATATAGCTCCAAGTAAAGTTACCAATGAACAAAGACGAAAGAGGGGATGCTTCCCGGGGCATCCCCAAGCTTAGGATTTTGGCCATTATTAATATCTTGGGGTGCCATGGGCATCCCCAAGCTTAGGATTTTGCCACTCATTATTCCATAGTCCATCAAAGCTTTACCCAAAACTTGAAAACTTCACAACACAAAACTCAACAGAAAATCTTATAAGCTCCGTTAGTGAAAGAAAACAAAACCACTACATAAGGACTGTAATTAAATCATTATGTATTTATTTTGGTGTTAAACCTACTGTATTCCAACTTCTCTATGGTTTATAAACTATTTTACTGGCCATAGATGCATCAAAATAAGCAAACAACACACGAAAAACAGAATCTGTCAAAAATAGAACAGTCTGTAGCAATCTGTAACTAACGCAAAATTCTGGAACTCTAAAAATCCTACCAAAATAGGAAGTCCTGGAAAAATTGTCTACTAATCAGAAGCAAAAATAATCAACACAAAATCACGTTTCTACGATTTAACAAAACTAAATTCGTGCGTGCAAAGTTTCTGTTTTTCGGCAGAAACAAATCAACTATCATCATAGGTTATCCTATAGGTTCTACTTGGCACAAACACTAATTAAAAGATAAAAACACATCTAAACAGAAGGTAGATGCAAGATTAATTACTAACCAGGAACAAAAACAGAAAACACAAAGAAAATTGGGTTGCCTCCCAACTAGCGTTATCGTTTAACGCCCCTAGCTAGGCATAAAAGCGAAGATAGATCTAAGTAGTGCCATCTTTGGCACTAAATTCATAAGTAGCTCGCATGATAGATTCATAAGGTAATTTGACTTTTTTTCTTGGAAAGTGCTCCATGACTTTCTTTAATGGAAATTGGAATCTAATATTCCCTTCCTTCATATCAATAATCGCGCCAATCGTTCTAAGGAAAGGTCTACCAAGAATAATAGGGCAAGAAAGATTGCAATCTATATCAAGAACGATAAAATCTACGGGCACAAAATTTCTATTTGCAACAATGAGAACATCATTGATCCTTCCCATTGGCTTTTTAATGGTGGAATCCGCATGGTGCAAATTTAAAGAGCAATCATCAAGATCATGGAAACCTAGAATATCACATAAAGTTTTCGGAATTGTGGAAACACTAGCACCCAAATCACACAAAGCAAAACACTCATGATCTTTAATTCTAATCTTTATAGTAGGTTCCCACTCATCATTAAGTTTTCTAGGTATAGAAACTTCCAAATTAAGTTTTTCATCATAAGATTGCATCAAGGCATCAACGATATGTTTGGTAAAAGCTTTATTTTGACTATAAGCATGAGGAGAATTAACAACGGATTGCAACAAGGAAATACAACCTTCTAAAGAACAATTATCATAATCAAATTCCTTGAAATCCCAGATAGTGGGTTCAATACTATTTAAAGTCGTGACCTCTCCAATCCCACTTTTACCAAATTTAGCATCAAGATCTAAAAACTCCGAATTCTTGGGACGCCTTCTAGGTAAAGTTGACTCATCATCAGTCCCATAATTATCAAGATTCATATTGCAAAACAAAGATCTAATAGGAGACACATCAATAACTTTAAGATCTTCATCATTATTTTCATGGAAACTAGAAGAACACGCCTTTATAAAGCAATCTTTCTTAGCACGCAATCTAGCGTTTCTTTCCTTGCACTCATCAATGGAAATTCTCATTGCCTTGAGAGGCTCATTTATATCATGCTTAGGAGGAGAAGATCTAAGTTTAAGAGAATCAACATCAAGCGAAAGTCTATCAACATTCCTAGCCAAATCATCAACTTTGAGCAATTTTTCTTCAAGCAAAGCATTAAAATTCTTTTGAGAGATCATAAATTCTTTCACACTATTCTCAAAATCAGAGGGCATATTATTAAAATTACCATAAGAATTATTGTAGGAATTTCCATAATTATTAGAGGAATTACTAGGGAACGGTCTAGCATTAAAGTTTCCTCTATAAGCATTGTTTCCAAAACTATTCCTACCAACAAAATTCACATCCATAGATTCATTATTATTCTCAATCAAAGTAGACAAAGGCATATCATTGGGATCAAGAGGAGTATTTTTAGTAGCAAACAATTTCATAAGTTCATCCATCTTTCCACTCAAAACATTGATTTCTTCTATAGCATGCACTTTTTTTACTAGAAGATCTTTCGGTGTGCCATTGAGAATAATTAGCCATAATATTATCAAGAAGTTTTGTAGCATCTCCTAACATGATTTCCATAAACGTGCCTCCCGCGGCCGAATCTAAGAGATTTCTAGAAGCAAAGTTCAAACCGGCATAAAATTTTTGTATGATCATCCATAAATTCAAACCATGAGTAGGGCAATTGAGAAGCATCAATTTCATTCTTTCCCAAGATTGGGCAACATGCTCATGATCAAGTTGTTTAAAATTCATAATATCGTTCCTAAGAGTGATGGTCTTAGCGGGAGGAAAATACTTAGAGATAAAAGCATCTTTGCACTTGTTCCAAGAATCAATACTATTTTTAGGCAAAGACGAAAACCAAACTTTAGCACGATCTCTAAGTGAAAACGGAAATAACTTCAATTTAACAATATCGTTATCCGTATCTATCTTCTTTTGCATATCACACAAATCAACAAAGTTGTTTAGATGAGTAGCGGCATCTTCACTAGGAAGGCCGGCGAATTGATCTTTCATAACAAGATTTAGCAAAGCAGTATTGATTTCACAAGACTCAACATCATAAAAAGGAGCAATCGGAGTACTAAGGAAATCATTATTGTTGGTATTCGAGAAATCACACAATTTGGTATTATCTTGTGCCATGGCAACAAGTAATCCAACACACAAGCAAACAGAAAAAGGCAAGCGAAAAGAGAGGAGAAGATTGGGAAAGAGAGGGCGAATAAAATGGCAAGGGTGAAGTAGGGGAGAGGAAAATGAGAGACAAATGGCAAATAATGTAAATGCGAGGGAGATGAGTTTGTGATGGGTACTTGGTATGTATTGACTTGAGCGAAGACCTCCCCGGCAATGGCGCCAAAAATCCTTCTTGCTACGTCTTGAGCTTGCGTTGGTTTTCCTTGAAGAGGAAAGGGTGATGCAGCAATAGTAGCGTAAGTATTTCCCTCAGTTTTTGAGAACCAAGGTATTAATCCAGTAGGAGGCTCCTCAAAAGTCCCACGCACCTACACGAACAAACATAGAACTCGCAACCGACGCAATAAAGGGGTTGTCAATCCCTTCACGGCCACTTGCGAAAGTGAGATCTGATAGAGATAGTATGATAAGATAAATATATTTTTGGTATTTTATAATATAGATACAAAAAGTAAAGATGCAAATAAAAGTAGATTGGAAGCAAATATGATAAGAGATAGACCCAGGGGCCATAGGTTTCACTAGTGGCTTCTCTCAAGATAGCATAAGTATTACGGTGGGTGAACAAATTAATGTCGAGCAATTGATAGAAAAGCAAATAATTACGAGATTATCTAGGCATGATCATGTATATAGGCATCACGTCCGTGACAAGTAGACCGACTCCTGCCTGCATCTACTACTATTACCCCACACATCGACCGACTCCTACCTGCATCTAGAGTATTAAGTTCATAAAGAACAAAGTAACACATAAGCAAGATGACATGATGTAGAGGGATAAACTCATGCAATATGATATAAACCCTATCTTTTTATCCTCGATGGCAACAATACAATATGTGCCTTGCAACCCTTTCTGTCACTAGGTAAGGACACCGCAAGATTGAACCCAAAGCTAAGCACTTCTCCCATGGCAAGAAAGATCAATCTAGTAGGCCAAACCAAACTGATAATTCGAAGAGACTTGCAAAGATAACTCAATCATACATAAAAGAATTCAGAGAAGATTCAAATATTTCTCATAGATAAACTTGATCATAAACCCACAATTCATCGGATCTCGACAAACACACAACAAAAAGAGTTTACATCAAATAGATCTCCATAAGAGAGGGGTGAACATTGTATTGAGATCCAAAAAGAGAGAAGAAGCCATCTAGCTAATAACTACTCACAACTTATCGGAGGGGCTATGGTGTTGATGTAGAATCCCTCCATGGTCGATTCCCCCTCCGGTAGAGTGCCGGCGAAGGCTCCAAGATGGGATCTTGCGGATACAGAAGGTTACGACGGTGCAAATTGTGTTTCGTTGGCTCCCTGGATGTTTTCGGGGTACATAGGCTTATATAGGAGGAAGAAGTACGTCGGTGGCTGCCCGAGGGGCCCACGAGACAGGTTTCTTGACTTGCACTCATAGTCCTCTGGATCACGTTAGTTCCAAAAATCACGCTCCCGAAGGTTTCATTCCGTTTGGACTCCATTTGATATTCCTTTTCTTCGAAATACTGAAATAGGCAAAAAACAGCAATACGGGCTGGGCCTCCGGTTAGTAGGATAGTCCCAAAAATGATATAAATGTGTAAAACAAAGCCCATAAACATCCAAAAGGGGTAATATAATAGCATGGAACAATAAAAAATTATAGATACATTGGATACGTATCAGGAAGCCGCTGAGACTTTGCGGCCCCTCAACCACAACGCCTCACCGGCTTCGGGGACTACTGTCGTTGTAATGGGCCACGAGTAGCCTCACCCGAGTCCCTGAACATATCAAAACTTTGGGCCGGCTTCGCCCCGCAGCGCCACAGGCTGAAGCTCCGCCCTCCCGGGGCCGGCTAGACTAAAGGCCGGCCCCCAGAGGACGGCCAACCACCTACAGACAGCACCACGGGCGGCCGACTCCAGTCAGCCAGCCTCTAGAGAGGATGGCATCGAGAAGACGACCACTTCACGCCCTCAGAGTTTGTGCCCACATCAAGAGGACGAGATGGGGTGTGGCTACAGTGAAGCCCTCACCCCCGAATCTTGGGCTTGGCGTGGCCACAGTGCCCCATACAGGCGGAGATCTCCGCATGATGTGGCACTGTTGCCACTTCCCCCTGACGTCATTCCAGACAGGCGGAGCCCTGTTCCCCATGATGACCTATCGGTACGTCCTGCAGAATGCGGGCCCTACTGGGCAGTGACACCTCGGAAGACGGTGTACACCGAACCAGTCGGACCATGGGCAGGTCGGCTTCCAGCTGGCGGCCGTCCCTTCCCTCGAAGCAAGTGCACCATTAACCTGATGAGACTAGGTGTGGCTACAGTGATCTCCCGCCAGGCGGCGGGACTGTAGCCACACTGGGTTGACCAAGCCCACGTCATTAGCAGCACGGCTATAGTGAGCAGCCACCAACCAGACCCGCCAGCGGCGGGAGCGGCCTGTCGGCTCCGTACCAGACCAGTCGGCGGGCCCCAGCAGTCGGTGGAGAAGCTGGAGGCCGGAGACACTGACAGCCGGGCCCAGCACCCGGCCAGATTACTATTGTACCCTGGGGGTAGGCCTATATAAACCCCCAGGGCACCCATGCAAAGGGTTCCCACCCCATTAGATCTAGCCACTTCCCTAGAGAAGGAGAGAGCTAGCCCTGCCTTCTCCTGCCTCTAGCATACAGCTCAAGGAGCACCTTTGTATCACTTGCGCCATAGTGATCATGCGGAGACCCCGCAGAGCAGGACTAGGGGTGTTATCTCCTAGGAGAGCCCCGAACCTGGGTAAAGTACGCCGGTGTTCGTGTCTACGCCTCATCACGCTTCTAGGCACCGGGGACATTCTACTCGCTCCCACCATGATAAGCCATCTTTTGGCATATGTCGCACCCAACCCCCGACAGCCGGAGACACACCTCCACACGCCCACCTACGATGCTATACGCACCGTCGGAACAGGGGCTAGGCGGGGAGATCTTTCTTCCATCTTCAAGGAGCCGTCACCGTTTCGTCTTCCTGAGCAGGACACAAACCCTAGCAAAATTGAAAGAAACAACTAAAAACAGAGCCCTCCCTCTGGCCCTTGCCGAGATCCACTGCGCCCCTATGGCCCTAGGGCCACCGGAGTGGAGGCGGACTTGCGGCAGCATCGGCGGGGGGCAGAAACCCTAGCTTTTTTGTACAATTTATTCATCTTTAATCATAATAGTACAACAAGTTCCAAATTACATTAGATCCGTGGATCATCGAGTGACAATTTGATCAATGCTGAAACTAGAGAGTGAGATGAAATTCAATCAGGATTTTTTTCCCTTGGCCGGTGAATGATTGAGGAATTTGTTTCCTGGCCTATAACAGGAGTTGTACATTTTTATGAGAACGGCATATTGAGTATCTCGATAGTTGGTGCGCTTGCGCTGCCTGTTAGAAGTATAAACATGATTAGCTAGAGATAAGAAGATGGAGATAGACTTAGTTTAAACACACAATACCTTGCCTTCACTACAAAAAAAAGACACATTCGTGACATTTTGGGCCGAACGAAAAAATTTCTGTCATACATATGACACTTTTATGACGATAATTGTGACAAAACCCGGTATCATCATAGATGTGGTGGACTCCTACTTCTATGACAAAAAACCATGACAGAAAATGGGCTTTTCGTCCTGGGCGGGCTGGAGACGCAGCTGCATGACATTCTTTGGGCCGTCCATGACGGAAAAAACCGTGGTAGAAGCGAGGGGGAGGAAAATTTCGGGGAGTTGCCGGTTACGGTGGGAGATCGGGGGCCGAGCGATGCGCGTTTCTCTCGTACAGGTACGCACGTGTGTGTGAGGCGTTGGCTCTAACTGAACCCGAGCGAGGAGTTGGGCTCTAACTGAACCCGAGCGATTGCACTGCAGGCTACGCGTTACTGAACCCGAGCGATCGATCGATGGCTGTTAACTGAACCCGATTGAGCGATTCCTTCGCTATTGCTGCTAACTGAAGCCGATCGATGCTGCCTCTGGGATGAACAGTGAGCGTTGCGGGGGGGGGGGGGGGGTTGGATGAACAGTGAGCGGTGGCGTTGCCTCTGGATGAACAGGACCCCGTGGTATGGAGGGCTTGATGACCAGTAGACGGTGGAGGGGTGCCCGTGGAGGGGTGGTTGAACAGGACCCCATGGTGTGGAGGGCTGGATGAAAAGTAGAAGGTGGAGGGGTGGTTGAACAGTAGCCGGTGGAGTAGCGCGCGGTGGAGGTTGGATGAACAGGAGCCCGTGGAGGCTGGAGGAGGTCGATGGTAGCCCGTGGAGGCTGGAGGAGGTCAACAGTGGAGATGAACAGTATCCCGTGGAGTCCCGTTTTGCGGTACTCCACACCCCTCCCGATGAACAGGACCCCTGTTTCGACCGTAGCGCTCCAACACAAGTCCGTTTCATCCGTTTTGCGGTACGCCACACCCCTCCCGATCAACAGGACCCCCGTTTCGACCGTAGGAGGTCCGTTTCATCCGTTTTGTGGTACGCCACACCCCTCCCGATCAACAGGACCCCATTTTCGACCATAGGAGGTCCGTTTCCTCCGTTCTGCTGTATGCCAGGCCTTGTTTCCGTCGCCTGTTCCGTCCAAGCCAGTTGGCTCCCACGCGTTCCGTTGCCTCCTAATGAACACGACGCATTCCGTTGCCTCCCAATGAACACGACGCATTCCGTTGCCTCCCCATAAACATGACGCATTCCATTGCCTTCCCATGAACATGACGCATTCTGTTGCCTCCCCATGAACATGACGACGACGCTGTTTCTCCGTTCCGACCCAGCCATGTACGTATGCGCGAGTAGGTGTTCGAGACCCTGCCCGTATGTACATACGTGGCCGTATTTTCTTTCTTGCACCCTGGCCGCTGTACGTATGTGTACATGCTATGTGCGCGCCTCTACTACGACACGTGCGCGCCTCTACATCCACCAGCATATATGTACGTACACGTTCGCGACCAGAATGACAACGCTACGTACGCCTCGATCAGGTGGGTCCTGACTGTTAGACACTTCCTTGCCTGCGAAGATGTAGCTGGTGGGTCCCAGCAGTCAGGGGGGCGAATCGTTTTTTTGCCCGAACGCACTTCCTTGCGTGCGAATATGTAGCTGGTGGGTCCCAGCAGTCAGGGGGGCGAATCGTTTTTTTGCCCGGACGCACTTCCTTACGTGCGAAGTCGTAGCTGGTGGGTCCCAGCAGTCAGGGGGGAATGTTTTTTTCACAAAATACGGTGGCCCGTCCGGTGGGTCCCAGCTGTCAGGTGGAGGAATAATTATTTTGCGCGTAATAAGGAGGCACTTCCTTGCGGCCGCCGTGGACCCGGCTGTCAGCCTCTTCACGCACAATACTCTTCCGATGGAAGTCGGTCGTTCACCAATTGACCACGCCGCGCTGAGAGCACCACAGCGGTGGACGACGGCGAGGCCTAGGAAGGGGACGACGCGGAGCCGGGGAAGACGCAGCAGTGGATGCCCACGCGAAGAGGAGTACGAGGGTTCACTGGTTCGGCTGCGGTGTGAGGCTGCCGTCGCCACAGAATAACAGGGGGTGTGGGTGAGTAGAGGGATGGCCTGGCTAGCGGTGGGAGTAGTAGGGGCGGTGAGGCCTCCACGGTATCACAGCCGGCCACGGGAGGCAGGAGCATGCGACATGACCGGCACTGCTTTGGGCGGCTGGAGAATGAAGACCAGAGGTTTAAGAAGCACTACGGCCGTTGGATGGACATCGTACGGTCACTGGAGTATTGACTAAGTTGACAAAGCCCTCCGTCCCCATCAACTTAGTAGCCCCACAAGTCAGCCTGCCACTATACTGGGTCCCAACTAGCAGGGGAGTATTCATTTTTTTGCGTAATAAGGAGGCACTTCCTTGCGTGCGAAGATATAGCTGGTGGGTCCAAGCTGTCAGCGGCGGTAACGTTTTTTTGCGAAATACAGAGGCCCTTTCGGTGGGTCCTAGATGTCAGGTGGAGGAATCATTATTTTGCATGTAATAAGGAGGCATTTCCTTGCGTGCAACCGTGGACCCAGCTGTCAGCCTCTCCACGTACAGTCCACTTCAGATGCATGTCGGTCATTGACCATGTTGACCAGGCCGTGCCGAGAGCACCAGGGCGGTGGACGACGGCGAGGCCTAGGAAGGGAACGACACGGAGGCAGGGAAGACTCGACAGTTGTTTCCCATGCGGAGGGGAGTACGACTGTATGAGGGTTTACTGGTTCGCCTGCCGTCGCCGGAGAATATCAGCAGGTGTGGGTGAGTAGCGGGATGGCTAGGCCAGTTATGGGAGTATGGTGGGGCGGTGAGGCCTGCGCGCCAGCAGAGCCGGCCGCGGGGAGGAGGGAGCAGGCAGTCCCGCCGGCGCTTGTTTGAGCGGCTGGAGCAGGAAGAGCAGAGATTGAAGAAGCACGACGGCCGTTGGATGGCCATCCAACAGTCACTGCTTGTGCGTCAACCTTTTTTAGGAAAGCCTCAAATCTGTGGAAAACAGCATACAAACCATCTGCCATTATTTCTAATAATTTACAACCCATTTGCAAATTCTTAAGTTTTTTGTGAGCCCATATTCTTTTTGTTAGCATTACAGCCCATATTGTGGCCACGGTTAAGAAATTATATGAAAATTTGCATATTTCGGTGCGGTCCGAACTGTTTTTAATCCCGAAATTTCGACTCACATTCAAACTTACTTTAAAAATAAATGTATATCAATATAAAATCCAACAAATTCTCCACGCATAAAAATTAATGTAATTTAAAATCTCGAAATGAAAAAAAGATATTTGAAACTAATTACTGGTTTGATATGTTTTAAAAATGTACAACCCATTTCTCATTACTGATGGGCCATTTTCTCGGCCAGCCGAATGAAGCTCTCCTCCTCTTGAAAGATTTTCAGCCCAATAGGCCTGACAAAGCGACTTACTTGGCAAATCACAAAAAAACTGGGCTGTGGCCATGGACCCAGCTGTCAGCCTCTCCTCGTACAGTACTCTTCCGATGGAAGTCGTTCCTTGACCACGTTGACCACGCCACGCGGAGAGCACCACGGCGGTGGACGACGGCAAGGCCTAGGAAGGGGACGACGCGGAGCCGGGGAAGACGCGACAGTGGATGTCCACGCGGAGTGGAGTATGAGGGTTCACTGGTTCGGCTGCCGTCGTCGTAGAATAATAGGGGGTGTGGGTGAGTAGAGGGATACCCTGGGCCAGTGGTGGGAGTAGTAGGGGGTGGTGAGGCCTCCGCGGCATCACAGCCGGCCACGAGAAGCAGGAGCACGCGGCACGACCTGGTGCTGCTTTGGGCGGCTGGAGCAAGAAGACCAGAGGTTGAAGAAGCACTATGGCCGTTGGATGGACATCGTACGGTCATTGGAGCTAGAATCGTTCATATTGACTAAGTTAACAAAGCCCTCCATCCTCGTCAACTTAGTAGGCCCACAGGTCAGCCACCCACTATGGTGGGTCAAAACTAGCAGGGGGTATTCATTTTTTGGTGTGTAATAAGGAGGCACTTCCTTGCGTGCGAAGATATAGCTGGTGGGTCCGACCTGTCAGCTGGGGGAACGTTTTTTTCGCGAAATACAGAAGCCCTTCCCACGTACAGTGCATGTACAGTGCGTAATAAGGAGGAACTTTCCTTGCGTGTGACCATGGACCTCGTGGGTCCCATCCGTCAAGCTCTCCACATACAGTCCTCTTCCGATGACTCTCGTATGTTGAGCATGCCGCGCCGAGCGCACCGAGGCGGCGGACGACGGTGAGGCCCTAGACTGGAATGACCCAGAGATGGGGAAGACGCGGCAATGGAGTCGCAGACGAAGAGGAGTGGGAAATTTGACTGGTTCGGGTGCGGGGTGGGCCTACACTTGGCAGAGAATAACAGGAGGTGCGGAGTGGAGGGATGGCCTGGCCGTTGGCGGGGTAGCATTTCGCTGAGGAGTGCAAAACAATGCCGCTGGACGCCGAAGGCTGGAGCAGGCGGTTCCGACAACGCTGGGGGAAGAAGACGAGAGATTGAAGAAGAATGCCAGCCGTTGGATGTAAATCCAACGCCTTCTTAGGCTTCGACCTACTGGGCCACATGTTAGCCAGTCCATTTGTTTTTTTAGTCCATTTGATGGGCTGGGTGAAACAATGATGTAACATCTATGCAGCTCGTTTAAATCCCATTTGCATTTTTCTCGAAATCCGCGGACTTGATGGGCTGGGTGAAAATATCATGTTGGGCTAGACGAAGAAATGTTATAAAAACATAAACACATGATTGCCCGTCAGTAAAATCTTTGCAAGCTTATGTACGCAATCACTAGGAGTTAACTTGCAAGGTTATATATAAACAATTATTAATATTATTTTGTAAGAACTTTCAACTTATGAAATAAAATATCATTTTAATTTGATGAGTTAATAGTACATGGGGTATTATTATTTTTTGAGCAATGCTACAACTACGTAATGATTTACGTAATGTTACGTGTTGATCAGACGTGGGGGTATTGGATTGGATTAGGGGGAGGATGAGGCCCACCCGGCCTGAAAATCGGGGGGGGGGGGGTTCAGTTAGTTAGGGATGGAAGTTTACATAACAGGCACGTAGCCTTTCGTAGGTTTAGGATTTTCGTTACTTTTTAGGCTAGACGTGGGACAATTGAGTTGGTTCTAGGGGAAAGTACTGGGAGAAAACTTAGTTTACATCGAAAAAGAAAGTGGGAGAAAATTTAGAGACCTGCTGGGTCCACCTGAGGAGGGGAATATGTTGGGAGGAAGGAGATTCAAAGCACGGCAGCCGAGTGAACTAGTTTTTTTTACGGACAAGTGAACTAGTTTACATACATAAGCAAATAGCCACTAAAAAAAGTAATCAGGTTAATGGGTTCTTAAAAGAAATATTTCGGACAAAACAGATAATTACGACACATAGGCTAATGCATGAAACACTCAGATGATAAAGGTGCTTATAAACAGATAAAGTACAACATCTAGACCTTCCTGGCACGCTTGATCATGACGCTGCGGCTGTCTTTGTACTCGTCGGTTATGGGAAGCAGACACGCCCTCATGTCCAAGATCTGCCTGTACATGTCGTAGCATGCGTATGCGTCCTTGGCCGCGTAGGTTATGTAGGCTAGATTCAGAGGTACCTCCCACGTGTTCAGGTCGTCTTCTTTCATGTTGGCGTATCAGGCGTTGATGATGGTCTCAGCGAGGTCAACCACGGAGTCCTTCTCCTGCCCGTTGCTGATGATCTTGTATTGCTTCTGGATGTCGACAAGATTGTTGCACCAGATGGCCGAATTGTCGCATTCTTCCTTCTCTCCACCGTAGCAAAGGTGCAGTCGGTGCTGCCGATGAAATGGGCGAATGCTCCAGAACCTGGTGCAGCCATAGGACTGAGGCGAGGCAGAGCTTTACTGAGTCCGTATCGTTGGTGTACATCACATTCAACTTGGTGCAGCCATAGGACTGAATGGCAAACTCAAAGGGAAACTCCTTGCTGAAGTCCATATCCAGCAGGCTCACCCCTCAGATCGCCATTGGAGTCTCTTCGAGTGAATGAGTGTGTAGGCGGCGGCAGCAGTTCGTTTTTCAGCTCTTGGGGAACTGGATTCAACAATAAGCTGAGTGTGTACAGGCGACAACAGTTACTACCCCTCCCTCGTCCGCTGCACGCCCGGCAGAAGATGCACCCTCGGGGCATTCAAACGCCTCCATTAAGAAACCTACTCCGGCCACTCATTGGTTCACGAGCGGGTCTGTATTGGTACTGTAATAACATGAGTTAGTGGTCACTTTACTTAAATTTAATTAGCTTTAATAGAAATTTATACTTAAAACAAGCAATGCATTCACTCGTTCTATCAGTGTCACAGGATCAACATGCACAACAATTAGAATTATTATTCTCAGGACGCACACGATCAGCACATTTGTCGCACTTTCACAAAGATAATACTACCAAGTTTGAACTATTTGTTATGGTTGTTGTCCTCTGCATCATCATGCCGTGTTTCCCAGCTTGTAAGATTCAGAACCAACAAATAAGATCCAAATAATAAGTACAACAAAGATGCCTACACATCTCATTGATTCCCAGCTTGCAAGATTCAGAACCAACAAATAAGATTCAAATAATAAGTACAACAAAGATGCGTACACATCTCACTGATTCCCAGATTGCAAGATTCAGAACCAACCCATTAGAGCCTTTTGATAAAGTGAATATCGGGATTAAATCCATCTTGGCTAGCCATGTCATACAATCGAAGAACTTGGCGAATGCTCTTGACCGTCACAACATTTGTAGTTGAGTATTCCTGTTTGCACAGCATGTTTGCACAACACAAAGTAGGAGACAGGGGAGCATGATTTCACTTTAATAGCGGCCTCCTTGAACTCAACCTCCAGCTCTACTTGGATGAGGTCTGCCTGGAGTTCCATGATTCAATTCATACGCCTTTTTCTGCAGTTCACCTGAAATGAAGCAAAGATTGCATCATTCAGCTAGCAAGAAGTAGTTGCTCTTGTGAGCTGGCAGGTTCTTCTTTAGTAGTTGCACTAAAATTGAGGAACATTAAGGTTGGCTGTCCGGCTCATGTAAGGTGCAACTATAATTTTCTTATCCTTTTGTGTAGTTACACTAAAATAAAGTGCCATTGTGGTGACAGTGACGGCTCCATCTTGCAAAGGCTAATAAAATGTTGCACGAGATTACCAGCAGAACTTGATGGAGATTTTGGAAACTCCAATCACCATTTTGTGCAGTTCCACAAAAATTGAGAGATGTTGCCCACGTGACATTTTAGTTGAACTGCACAAGACACTCATTCCAAAAAAAGTGTTTTGTGCAGTTCACCAAAAGGTCACAATAGCAACAAGGTGAAATGGATATCCCTATCTGCACAAAAAGATAGAAATTAAATAGTTGCTGGTCAATAAGAATATACGAAACATATACAAAATGAAAAGAAGCATCTTAATTATGTTCATGGCAATCACACAAGGACAGTAGAAATTTTAAAACGTCAGCAATGCTTCATGTTACCAGAAGCATTAAGATCAACAATGAGATTCCTCAAATATGGGATTACTTTAATGGTGTCATTGCTTGTTTACCAGACACAGTAAATCAACAGCAGCTAAAGAGTTGGTTTAAGGGCATGGGACCGTGGGGACATCAGGACACTCAGTAGCGTAAAGGAGCAACTTACTTATCATACTGGGGAAAACAGCAGGAGTGCCATTTGTAACATAGTTTAATTGCATCTTATCACTGGAGGCATTAGATTAACAATAACACTGGTTAGACATGTCCCTAAGGTAACAGTGTGATCGCTTCATTTTACATGCGCCCTTACATTAACAACAGCAAAAGGTTGGTATAAGGACATGCGACAGTGGACGCATCAGCACAATGTACCTACAAGGAGGCATAAAGTGGTGATGCCGAGTTTGTTCATGCTATGTGAGGGCAGCAAACATAATTCTGGAGATCTTGTACTATGTGAGGGCAGAAAATCTAATCCTGGAGACATTTTACTCTGTGAGGGCAGCAAATCTAATCCTAGAGACCTTTTACTATGTGAGGGCAGCAAATCTAATCCTGGAGACCTTTTACTATGTGAGGGCAGCAAATCTAATCCTGAGACCTTTTACTATGTGAGGGCAGCAAATCTAATCCTGAGACATTTTACTATGTGAGGGTAGCAAATCTAATACTGGAGACCTTTTACTATGTGATGGCAGCAAATCTAATCCTGGACATACTCTGTTGACTTGTCCACCAACCGCCACTTTCTATCCTTTTTTTCAACCAATAATAGATCTGTTCCTTATCCAGTTTGTACTGCGTTTTCCCATTATTTCCCTTTTCAACCAAGAGACCGGTTGGGTATCCGATCTCTACTACTTTCACCATATTATTTCCTCTTTGAATCAAGTCCTAGATTCATGCTACAATTTTCCCCCCTTTCTTTGTTGTTTGAACAAAGCCCTAGATTCGAATGCATGAAGTAGCTTTACCTCTAATAATACTAAAAATTTAGGTGGCTTTGGAAGAGCTGATGGGAGTAGAAAAAGATGCACATGCAGACACGTGGGGAGCTGGGGCAGTAGAGCAAGGCCGCTTTCGAAGAACTTATACCTGAGGGTCGCCGGGATGTCGGCGGCGGCAGGTCAGATCTGCGGACAATACGGCTGGGAGGAAGAAGGGTCGGAGGACCTCCTGAGCCGGTGCCGTGTCGGAGAGAACGACACGGGCAGAGGATCGGGCCCCTCCGGCAGCTGTGGGTTTCCTCCCTCGGTGGCGATGACCGCGTGAACAATGCACCTTTTAGTCCTCTACACACACCGTCCAAAGGGATCCGGCCGGATCTGTGACCAGCGGTGAGCAGAGAGAAAATGTCGCTACCGCTGTCTTGTTTATATCTGGAGAGGATGAGAGAATGAAGAGAGCAACCCTAGTAAAGTAAGCGCTCAGGCCCCTACGTCCATATATAGTGGAGTGATTATCTTTTTTCTCTCCACAACAAGTGTTTCAATTTGTGTACGTGGCATTAAAGAAAAGAAACTCTCTATTTAAGGTGACTACCGTATGACTCCTACTTACTACTACCTCCGTCCTGGTTTATAGGTCCCCTTTGTAGTTTGTGCCAAATTTTGACTAAAGATTTAACTAACAAAATGTTAATGCATGTCAAGAAAAATTATCTCATTGGATTCGTATTTGAACATAGTTTTCAAAATATAATGTTTGGAGACATGCGTGAACATTTTGTTAGTTTAATCTATGGTCAAAATTTGGCACGAAATACAAGTACTACAGTATTGTTCACTTGTGCTCCCCGCCCTCCATTCATTGAACAACCCCACGGGTGAATAAACATACAGTAAGTACGGTGTTTATATAGAACGAACAAGCTCGAACTATTTTCGCGTAGTTAAAAGTTGAGGGCGGGGCTTTTCCCGGGCAGTATGCGCGGCAGTTTTCGGGTAGGCGGTTTGACAGAGAGGCGAGGAGGGTGAGCGAGTGGGGCTGTGCGATTTGATGGCGCGTTACTGCTCGAAAGACTTGTGATATGACCACTCACTATAGTCATGAATTACTGGCGCTCCGACCGGGGTGATGCCCCCCTTCTGTTCCGCGCTCTAATCTGGTGCATGACACGTTAACCCGGATGCTGGCTCTCCCACATGTCGAAGTAGTAAGAAGGAGCAAAGAATGATGCGGTATATAATAGTACTATACTACTCCCTCCGTTCCTAAATATAAGTCTTTGGAGAGATTTCACTATGGACCACATACGGAGAAAAATGAGTGGATCTACACATAAAATGCATCTATATACATCCATATGTGGTCCACAGCGAAATATCTACGAAGACTTATATTTAGGAACGGAGGGAGTACTACTCAGGTCGGAGGAGTGCGAACCACGGTAGCCCAGTGAACCAGCAGTGCGAACCACGGTAGCCCAGTGAACCTGCAGTAGAAAACAATGTGGTGATATGGCCACAAAAAACAATGTGCTACGGTCCACACTGTAGCATGTACAGTAACTCTCCTCTTTGTTTGGATCCCTGAGTTAAAGCTAGTTTGGGTTGAAATAGCCTCAAATTATCGAAACAAGAGGGGTTAGTTTGAGCTAGTTTTCTCTAACCCAGCTAAAAAAACTAGCCCGGTGGAGAGGTTCTAATTGGGTTAGTTATCCTCGGGCCCACTAAAAGAGAACTAAAAAAATCTCCCCTGCCCGCACCAGATCACTCCCCCCTCTCGCATGACTCCTCTCTGTTCCCCATAGGGCCGCCCGCCCAAGCGCTGCTCGCCCTCTCTCTCCTCCGGCCACCCTCCCCTTCCGGCCTCCGCCCCCTACTCCGGCCGCCCTCTCCCTCCGGCCTTCGAAGGTCGCCCCGCTCCCCGTTCACCAGTCATTTTTCTCCCTCTGTCGTGCGCAGCGGCGGTGCATCTACCAGGAAGGTCGCGAGAGGGGTGAGTTTGTTCGTTCCTTCTCTGTCTCACGGCCATATCATTGATCTTGCTTGCTCTAGCGCTAATTCTGATTTGGAAAAGTAGATCCTGATCAAACTTGGTATAGATTTGTGGTGCACGCATGGAATTGTTTGATGCTGCTTGAGAAGGTAATAAATCTTTCTAGAGGCCCAAAGATTCACGTCACCTTTCTAGGTATTTCAATTTCAGGCTTGCATTATTTCTAGAGGCCCAAAGATTCAGCTCACCTTTCTAGGTATTTCAATTTCAGGCTTGCATTATTTCTTGAGGCCCAAAGATTTAGTTCACCTTTCTAGGTATTTTAGTTTTAGGCTTGCATTATTTCTAGAGGCCCAAAGATTCAGTTCACCTTTCTAGGTATTTCACTTTCAGGCTTGCATTATTTCTAGAGGCCCAAAGATTCAGTTCACCTTTCTAGGTATTTCAGTTTCAGGCTTGCATTATTTCTAGAGGCCCAAAGATTCAGTTCACCTTTCTAGGTATTTTAGTTACAGGCTTGCATTATTTCTAGAGGCCCAAAGATTAAGCTCCCAGTCGGCAGCAAGCGGCCCTGCTACCCATGCCGGTGTCGACCTCAACTCGCAAGGGCCGACGTCGGAGGGGTTCCCCGGGCTTGGGCTCTACAGAGCCTTCCTCCAGAGCGACAATGGCGAGCTCCTCCCTTGGCGTGAGGGGCTCCGGGCTCCCTCCCTATCGTGAATGACTTCCGTGATGAGTTAGCTCATTCTTTGTTTCATGACGTGTTTTTTTTATTTTTTGAAGCTTGATTGACGACTTGTATGTTTAAGTGGGATATCTCATTTGTATGGACAAAGTAAAAATTATCATGTTTTGCATGCTTGATTTGTATAGATGGTTCGTTTATGTCAATTGTGAGCGGGAGGAGGCCACAGAAGAGCCGGCAGGAAATAGGTTCCAAAGTAGTCAAATGATTGAGATAGAGCATTTATTGTCAATCTAACCCTGCCATCCATACACCTCTTTGGTTTAGAGTTAGTTCATGGTTAGAATCTAACTCTAACCTCTAACTGAGTTAGAGTTCTCCTTGTCTCAGTTCATCGCCATCATACTTTCCCCATTCCTGTGTTTTCAGTATCCTACGAATCAAAGAGGCCCTTTTTTGCGGAAATCAAAGAGGCCCTTAGAATGGTTTAGGTCCGGTCATTTTTTATAAACGTGTTATGTCCAAAATTTAATGAACGTGCTCCTGTTTCCATGAAAATAATCCGGTTTCATGTAGTAATTCATTCATTTATTTATTCTTCTGCAGGGGGTTTGCATGTAATTCGTGAGGTCTGAAATGTAAAGTACCCTGGCATATGCTTCGAGTCGTGTATGCACTACGACCCAGATGCTCTATGTCCCACATGTCGGCGAATGGGAGCACGTGGAAATAGCCTAGGAGTACATATAGGAGGATAAATGCGTGAAAAAATATGTACTGTGAAGCGTAGCCGCGGTTCGAAAAGGAGACCTAAGGTGATGACAGCTATAGGTCGCACGCACCCAACTAGTGGTACTAGACATACGACTAATTTTTCCCTCAAAAAAAGGAAAGAGGCACGAGTGCTCAGTACTCCTATTCTATAAACACGAGTCCCATCTGACAACAGCGTCCGTGCTACAGCTAGCTCTCCTCCCTTGTTTCTCTCTTCTAATTCTAAACTCGGCAGACGCCCGGTGGGCGGGGTGGGTGTCTTGGTACTAAGACTGACAGTAGAATAGAGGGTAGGTATGGAGAGGCAAGATCCTAGCTATGGAGTAGTTGTATATGCAAGAGGTTTAAAGGTTCAGGCCCTTCTCGGAGGAAGTAACAGCCCTACGTCTCGGAGCCCGGAGGCGGTTGACTGGATTATATGCGTATGGATTACAGGGGTGTGAACCCTTCTGCCAGTGGAGGGGTGGCTTATATAGAGTCTGCCAGGACCCCCTCTAGCCCACGTAGCGGAGGGTTAAAAGTACATTAAGGCCTGGCGTTACTGGTAACGCCTTACATAAAGTGTCATAATGTCCATAAAGACTACTTAATTACAGACCGTTTGGATACAGTGTGACTCTTGATCTCCTGGTGGTCGAGTGAGGCTTCATGGTCGAGTGTCTTCGAGTCCGTCGAGTGGAATCCTTCCAGGTCGACTGGAAGGCAGTTTCTTCTAAAGATGTCCTTGGGGAGGGTACCTTGGACAAGTCCATGACCCTAGCCTAGGTACATGACTTCATCATTAGCCCCAAATGGATCGAGGTTTGAGTGAGGAAGGAGTTGATAATCTTTCCGACCTGTTCTTTGTGTTCCGAGTGTGTCTCACTCTGGATCAATGACTTTTTAGCGATGGCGGCAACTTTTCTTTCAGTCGCCTTGATCCATTCTTTTCCTCTGTCGAGTGAACTTTACGAATTGGGGATTTCCGAGCGACGGATCGTAGGAAATCTGCCGTCTGACAAGTTCCTCTGCTATTAACGGATTTAGCGGGATCCGAATTTTGGGAAGCACGCGAAGCGGAGAAGACCGCGGTACTCGGATGGGATAAGGCAAAGACGCCTCGATTTCTGTGCCGCCTTTTTCGCCACGTATCGCGCGTGCGACTGTTTCGGGATTTGACAGGATCGCCCGGGCCTACCAGTCAGCCACTCGGAAGTGACCTTATATAAGGCGCTAGACAGTGGTTTTTTGAACAGTGCGTCCTCATTCCCCTCTCCCTCTTCCTCAAACTCGCCCACTGCGCCTGCTTCTATTTCTGCTCATCTTCTCCTCGCGCACCTCGCTGGCGATGATGGTGAAGGAGAAGACAGCGGCCTTGGAGCGAGCGAAGAAGGCAACGGCGACGGCGAAAGTGAAGGGTAGAGCGACCAGTCGGGGCGGATCCTCGTCACGGTCCAGCCTGCCGCAAGGCTGGATCTAGGGAGACCGGATCCGCTCGACCATCACCCAGAAGGACCTCGACGATCTGGCCAACGAGGGACTGATCTCCCATGGGTCAGCAAGGATTTCAGGGACGGAGTGGCAACCGCAGCCACAGGAGGGTGAGTGTGTCCCCTTAGCCACCCATGTCGATCGCGGGTTCTCTCTGCCGCCGAATCTTTTCTTTCGAGGGTTTCTGAACTTCTTTGGGGCACAACTCCATCACTTCACACTCAACTCCATTGCCTATCTCGCCGCTTTCGTGTCTTTGTGCGAAAACTTCTTGGGTTGTCGGCCGCACTTGGGCCTCTTCAAGCACATATTCACTTGTCGTTCTCAGACGGTGAAAAAGGCGAGTCCGAATGATGAGAGGACCCAAGTAATCCAGATGTGTGGGGGTCTTGGGGTCCAGATTAGGAGTAAGAGTGCCTTTCCAGCCATGACCCTTCCCGAGTCGGTTAGAGGGTGGCAGTCGACCTTGTTCTACTGCCAAGACGAGTCGACGCCGGGGCAGTCGACTAGTCTCCCTCCGTTCTCCATGGACCGAGTGAACAAGCCATCTTCCCTGAAGGTGCTTCCAGAGGAGAAGGCTCAGGTTAAAATGTTGATGGAGCATGTAGTCCAACTCATTCGCGACGGGGTCACTGGCATGGATCTTTTGGAAGTTTTCCTTCAACGGCGCATTTAGCCACTCCAATACCAAGGTCACCCGATGTGATTGTACTCTGGTACCGAAGACACCACTCGGGTCCACCCAGAGGAGGTCGATGACGCCACACTAGAGAGGTGGATGACTGCCATCACAGGGAACAAAGATAACCCTCGTGGGGCTAGGAGGATCCCACCACTCGACCAGTCCTATGAACCAGACAAGGTACAACCACTTATCTTCGACTGTAATCATGTTCCGTTCATTCTGTTTTGCTGCAACTCAGTCGACTGACTTTTATCTTGTTTTGTTGTCTTTCAGATCACTACTGAGTTGTATTCGATGCCCAACGGGGCGCAAGCACAGACCGAGGAGGAGGAAGGAAGTGGAGGCGAGAGCCCAGAGGAGTGGGAATCGGATGGTGATGAGGGTGATGAAGATGTTGGCTCTGATGAGGAAGAGGAGGAGGAAGTCACACCTCCCCATTCTGAAAGACGATCCAAGCTTGTCCATGACCCTGCAGTCGAGCGCGGTAAGGGGGTTGCGCCTGTTGTGCAGTCGACCAAGCGTCCTCGGACGACCTCTCCGGCGCCGACTGAGAAAGCGCCGAAGCAATCTAGAGTGGCGTCATCAAAGCCGACGAAGGCCTTGCCGAAGATGAAGATGGCGATCCCCACTATTTCTGGGTAATGGCGTAACTTGTGTTTTCTTGTTTCACATGGATTTATTCTTGGTCGATTCGTTAGCTGACTGACTGATTTCTGAAACTGCAGTTCTGCTACTTCTGAGACCTCGACCAGACCTGAAGATCAAGAAATGGAGGATGCTGTCACTTCCAACCCTGGTATGACCTTTGTAGTTTCGTTTTCAGTCGGTAGGATCTTCATTTTTAACTTTGAATCTTTTCTGCAGCTCCATCTAATATCATCATTGATCTTCCTGATGATGATGACAAGGAACCACTGAGGCAGAGGAGGAATAGGAGGGCGTCTGCTGGCCAGACAGCTCAGATCATATCAGCACCTGAGACATTGGTTGCGGAGGGGGACAACATCACTCGGCCTACCGTATCCTTTGCGGTGCCGCTGACGAGTGCTCGACCTTCGTCGTCGAGTGCTGATCAACCTTCACTTTTCTCCACCCACCACGTCCCAGAGGACCAAGCAAGCGCTGCTAAAGAAGCCATACGCCAGGCGGGGGTCATGATGGAGCAAGTGAAGGCGATCCGAGACGCCAGTCAAGCAGCTTATGACGCCAGTTCAGCCCTTCAGAGCAATGTTCAAGTTAGTCGATCACCGCCTGTTCTGTTAGGATATGATACCTGAAAACTTTTTTGAAAATCTTAGTATCTGTCGCACACCCACTGGGTGTGTCAATTGAATATCTGGATTGGTGGGGGCACGCTGAGTGCACCCACTGGGTCTAGTCCCCAAGGCTATGGTGGACTGCTGGCAGTCGACCATAGTCTTTATGTCTTGAACTTTTTCTCATTACTTTCTTTACTCGATCTGGTCGAATGGAATCATAGAACCGGTGGGGGCACGCTGAGTGCACCCACTGGGTGTAGTCCCCGGGACCGCGGTCGACTTCTGGCAGTCGACTATGGTCTGAAGAACACCTCTCTCTTTTTTTAAACTGTGGCTAACTGCTGGTGGTTAGCCTTTCTATCTTTTTTGGTCGACTGATTGACTCTAGCTGATAGAACTAGTGGGAGCACGCTGAGTGTACCCACTGGGTGTAGTCCCCGAGACTATGGTCGAATGTTTTAGATTCGGCTGTAGTCTTAGAAATACTACAATCTTTTCCTTAGTCACTCGGAAGTGACCTATCTTTGACGTCTGTCAATTGGTCCTTCGCAGAAATCTTGTGAGCTTGCAGCTCGTTATACTGAGTTGGAGAACAAGCATATCCAGCTCGAACTTGATCTGAAACTTGTCCAGGAGAACTTCACGAAGGTGAAGGAGGAGGCAAAAGGTATGTTTGGTGAGAACCTTGACGACTGCCTTTGATTCTTGTCTATTCCCGAGTCTGATCTCACTGTGATTTTGCAGATAAACTGAGGGATTCCCTGAAGAAGAAGGATCTTGACCTCGGTGAGGCGCAGAAAGCAGCTTCAGAGAAGATCAAGCTCGCAGAAGAAAAGCTGGCTTCAATCAGCAAACTTGAAGAGGAGAATACTAATCTGAAAGCTGCTCTTGATGCGGCCAACAAGGAGGTCAGTCGACTGAAGAATGACAAGATTGCCTTAAGTGACAAGGCCAGCGAATTGGCGGGAAAGAAGAATGATCTGGAGGCTTATCTGGGAAGACTCGCCAAGAAGCTGTTCCTCATGCTTGAACGTAACCTGTTGTATCCGGTAGGCTTTTAATTATGGTCTTACCACCAAACTGCTGCCTTAACTTTGGGTTGTGTCTACAGAGTTCTGCCAGAACTTTGAGGAGGAGACTAGTCGACTGGAGACGAACCTGGATCCTATCAACTCCCCTGTGAAGGATGAAGCTGCCATGAACGTGCTCCGACTCGAGTCTCGCGTTGCTGCTGTGGTTGACTATCTTGCAAGACTGAAGGTTGCAACGTCGCGCATCGACACGGCACTCTGGCCAGGAGAAACACTTCAGAATGACCTTGAGTCTCTGATGACTCGACTGAACGAAGTTCCAAATCGAGTGCAAGAATGGAAGAAGTCTTCTGCCAGGTGTGGTGCCGATGTTGCTCTGTCTCTGGTCCATGTTCATTGCAAGGACGCACGAGAGGACAAGCTGGCGGCTCTCAAGGTAGCCAATACCAAGAAGCATGACTTCTGATCCTTCATGGAGACCTTCATCGCTGCTGCCACTCGGATCGCAGATGGAATCGACTTGGACGAGTTTGTTGCGCCTTCCAGCCCTCCACGGGAGGGGTAAAAAAGTTCTATGCTTGATGCCTTAAATTTGCCTCGGTATGCCGAGTGGTTTTTGTAACCGATAAACTTTAACAGGCTTGGTGCCTGAGCACTTCTGGTTCCGTAGGACGTTATCTGAACTTGGATTTGACGTTATCCAAACGAACATTGTCTTTCGCTCGGTCTATATGTTGGTGTTTGAGATGCTCTTTTGCAGGTAGGGATGAAGCACAGATTACAATCGACTTGTACCTCGTCATACTTAGGCTGGCACTGGGCCGCAGCTAAGCCCTCGAGTGGAAATCTTGCTTTCCACTCGGTAGGATTTTCAAAAACTTAGGCGAGCACTGGGCTGCAGCTAAGCCCCCGAGTGGGAGGTCTGCTCTCCAGTCGGTAGGATTTTCAAAAACTTAGGCGAGCACTGGGCTGCATCTAAGCCCCCAAGTGAGAGGTCTGCTCTCCACTCGGTAGGATTTTCAAAAACTTAGGCAAGCACTGGGCTGCAGCTAAGCCCCCGAGTGAGAGGTCTGCTCTCCATTCGGTAGGATTTTCAAAAACTTAGGCGAGCACTGGGCTGCAGCTAAGCCCCCGAGTGGGAGGCCTGCTCTCCACTCGGTAGGATTTGTGTGGTGTACCTCTAAAGAAGAAGGTAACAGTCGACCTGCACCTCATCCTCCTTGCGGGTCGCACGTCGTATTTGTGGCGTAGCTCGGAAGGAGAGGGTAGCAGTCGACCTGCGCCTCATCCTCCTTGCGGAGCGCATGTTGTATTTGTGGCGTAGCTCAGAAGGAGAGGGTAGCAGTCGACCTGCACCTCATCCTCCTTGCGGAGTGCATGTTGTATTTGTGGCGTAGCTCGGAAGGAGAGGGTAGCAGTCGACCTGCGTCTCGTCCTCCTTGCGGAGCGCACGTTGTATTTGTGGCGTAGCTCGGAAGGAGAGGGTACCAGTCGACCTGCGTCTCGTCCTCCTTGCGGAGCGCATGTTGTATTTGTGGCGTAGCTCAGAAGGAGAGGGTAGCAGTCGACCTGCGCCTCGTCCTCCATGCAGAGTGCACATTGTGTTTGTACTTAGGCGAGCGCTAGGCTGCAGCTAAGCCCCCGAGTGGGAGGCTGGCTCACCACTCGGCAGGATTTTGTTAAACTTAGGCGAGTACTTGGACTACAGCTAAGCCTCCGAGTGGGAGGCTGGCTCACCACTCGGTAGGATTTCGTTAAACTTAGGCGAGTACTTGGACTGCAGCTAAGCCCCCGAGTGGGAAGCTGTCTCGCCACTGGGTAGGATTTTGTTAAACTTAGGCGAGTACTTGGACTGCAGCTAAGCCTCCGAGTGGGAGGCTGGCTCACCACTCGGTAGGATTTCGTTAAACTTAGGCGAGTACTTGGACTGCAGCTAAGCCCCTGAGTGGGAGGCTAGCTCGCCACTCGGTAGGATTTTGTTAAACTTAGGCGAGTACTTGGACTGCAGCTAAGCCTCCGAGTGGGAGGCTGGCTCGCCACTCGATAGGATTTTGTTAAACTTAGGTGAAACAGATTCGCAGCTAAGCCCCCGAGTGGGAGGCTGGCTCACCACTCGGCAAGGATTTTTTTACAAACTTAGGCGAAATGGATTCGCAACTAAGACACCCACTGGGGGACTGCTTTATGTGAACAAAAGTAACAACAATCACTGGGAAAATTATAACACTCTTGTCTTTGATAAACTACAGAAGTACTTTTGTTACATCTCATCCGAGTGAATACTTAAGTATAAAAGGGGCGGAGCAGCTCCGCGTTCCAAGCTCGGGGCTCGTCAATCTGGTGCTCGACATTGTAAAGGCGGTACGCCCCATTGTGGAGAACCTTGGTGACGATGAAGGGGCCTTCCCAAGTAGGAGCAAGCTTGTGTGGCTTCTGCTGATCCACTCGGAGAACCAAATCTCCTTCTTGGAAGGCTCGACTCTTCACATTTTTGGCATGGCAGTGACGCAAGTCCTGCTGATAAATGGTCGACCGTATCAAAGCCATCTCTCTTTCTTCTTCTAGAAGGTCGACTGCGTCCTGCCGGGCTTGCTCTGCTTTAGCTTCAGTGTAGAGTTCAACTCGGGGTGCATTGTGAAGCAGGTCACTCGACAAGACCGCTTCGGCTCTGTAGACCAAGAAGAACGGAGTTCTCCCAGTCGACCGATTAGGTGTGGTCCTTAATCCCCAAAGTACTGACGAAAGTTCGTCAACCCATGCACCAGCAGCGTGCTTGAGATCGCGCATCAGTCGAGGTTTCAGCCCTTTGAGAATTAAACCATTTGCTCGTTTTGCTTGTCCATTCGACTGGGGGTGAGCGACTGAGGCATAGTCGACTCGCGTGCCCTAAGATGTGCAAAAGGCTCTGAATTCTTCGGAATCGAAGTTCGACCCATTGTCAGTGATGATACTATGTGGAACTCCATATCTGAATATCAACTCCCTGATGAAGCTGACAGCAGTGCCGGCATCAAGATTCTTGATGGGTTTAGCCTCAATCCACTTGGTGAACTTGTCAACTGCTACCAGCACATGGGTGAAGCCGCTTCTGCCTATTCTCAGTGGTCCCACCATATCCAATCCCCATACAGCGAAAGGCCAGACGAGTGGAATGGTCTTCAAGGCTGAGGCGGGCTTGTGTGACATATTGGAGTAAAATTGACATCCTTCACACTTGTCGACTATCTCCTTTGCCATTTCATTCGCTCTTGGCTAGTAAAATCCCGCTCGGTATGCTTTAGCCACAATGGTCCGAGAGGACGCATGATGGCCACAGGTCCCTGAGTGGATATCATCAAGGATTATCCGACCTTCTTCTGGCGTCATACACTTCTGACCAACTCCAGTCGCGCTTTCTCTGTACAACTGTCCCTTTATCACGGTAAAGGCCTTAGATCGGCGGACGATCTGTCGGGCCTCTTCTTCATCTTCTGGGAGCTCTTTCCTCAAGATATACGCTATGTATGGCACTGTCCAGTCGGGAGTGATGAACAATGCTTCCATGATCAGGTCGACCACCGCTGGAACTTCTACTTCAGTCGGATCTATGACACTTTTTGGCTGCAGAGCTTCTTCGGTAAAAGGATCTTCTTGAACTGACGGAGTATGGATATGCTCCAAGAACACATCACTGGGAATGGCTTCTCTCTTGGAACCTATCTTCGCCAAATCATCAGCCGCTTGATTCTTCAGTCTGGGTATATGATGGAGCTCTAACCCTTCAAATTTCTTTTCAAGCTTTCTCACTGCATTGCAGTTTCTAGTCATGGCTGGGCTTCTAACGTCCCACTCCTTCATCACCTGATTAACCACCAAATCTGAGTCGCCATAAACCATAAGGCGACGAACGCCGAGTGAAATGGCCATGCGCAACCCATACAAAAGTGCCTCGTATTCTGCTTCATTGTTGGAGGAATCAAAGTGGATCTGGAGCACATATCTGAGCTTATCTCATCAGGGGGAACCAATACTACCCCAGCACCAGAACCATTTAACATCTTAGAGCCGTTAAAGAACATGGTCCAGTGCTCCGAGTGAACTTGAGTCGGCTGCTGTTGTTCAATCCACTCGGCAAGGAAATCTGCTACTGCTTGGGACTTGATGGCTTTCTTTGCCTCAAACTTGATATCAAGGGGAAGGAGTTCAATCGCCCACTTCGCCACTCGACCGGTTGAATCTCTGTTGTGCAGAATCTCTGACAGTGGGACGTCGCTGACGACTGTAATGGAATGATCAGAGAAATAATGAGCAACCTTCTTCGTGGTCATGTAGATCCCATACACGAGCTTCTGATAATGAGGGTATCTTTGCTTCGATGGAGTCAATACTTCGGAAAGATAATATACTGGGCGCTAAACTTTGAAGGCTTTCCCTTCTTCTTCCCGCTCAACCGTAAGTACTATACTGACGACTTGTCCTGTGGCTGCAATGTAAAGCAACAGAGGCTCTTTGCTGATTGGAGCAGCAAGCACCGGCTGGGTGGAGGGCAGAGCTTTTAGCTCGGCAAATGTTGCATCAGCTTCTTGAGTCCACTCGAACTTGTCTTACTTCTTCATCAGTCGGTAAAGAGGCAATGCCTTTTCACCGAGGCGAGAGATGAATCGACTTAACGTGGCCATGCATCCAGTAAGCTTCTGGACGTCGTGCACACACATAGGGCGTTTCATTCGAAGTATAGTGCCAACTTTTTCTGGGTTAGCGTCGATTCCTCGTTCGGAAACGAGAAAACTGAGTAACTTTCCACCAGGAACTCCGAATGTGCACTTTGATGGATTGAGCTTGATATCATACCTCCTGAGATTGGCAAATGTTTCAGCGAGGTCAGTCAACAGGTCGGAACCCTTCCGAGATTTGACCACAATATCATCCATGTAGGCTTCCACGTTCCGACTGATTTGAGTGAGTAAACACTTCTAAATCATCCTCATGAACGTGGCTCCGACATTTTTGAGGCTGAATGGCATGGTGACATAGCAGAAGCACCTGAATGGAGTGATGAAAGCTGTTTTGATCTCATCAGGTCCATACAGACGGATCTGATGGTACCCGGAATAGGCGTCTAAAAAAGACAATCTCTCACATCCCGCAGTCGAGTCGACAATTTAGTCGATGCGAGGGAGAGGAAAATGATCTTTCGGGCAGGCCCGATTGATATGTTTGAAATCAATGCACATACGAAGTGACTTGTCCTTCTTGGGGACCATGACAACATTGGCGAGCCACTCGGAGTGGTAAATCTCTCGGATAAACTCTACTGCCAGGAGCTGAGCCACCTCCTCGCCAATGGCCTTTTTCTTCTGGACGGCGGACCGTCAAAGATGTTCTTTGATAGGTTTTGCTTTTGGGTCGACTCATAAACGATGCTCAGCCAGCCCCCTGGGAACACCCGGCATGTCAGCAGGCTTCCATGCGAAGATGTCCTAGTTCTCACGGAGGAACTGGATGAGCGCTTCTTCCTATTTAGAGTCGAGTGTTGTGGAAATATGAGTCGGAGCGGCACTGGGGTCAGTCGGGTGAATATGAACGGGTTTCGTCTCACCAGACGATTAGAACGCTGACTCTATGGCGGGCTTCTTGGCCCGCAATAAATCACTCGGATCTGCATTTTTCTGATATTCTTGCAGCTCCACCACTGTTATCTGAGCATCGACAATCTTTGAGCCCTTCTGAAAGCACTCTTCTGCCTTTTTACGATTGCCAGTGATGGTGATCACACCCTTGGGACCAGGCATTTTCAATTTGAGGTACACGTAACATGGTCGAGCCATGAACCATGCATAAGCTGGCCTGCCCAGAATAGCATGATAAGCACTCTGGAAATCAACAACTTCAAATGTTAGCTTTTCTTTGCGGAAATGCTTCGAATCGCCGAAAACCACATCAAGAGCTATTTGGCCGAGTGACTCAGCCTTCTTTCCAGGAATGACTCCATGGAAACTCATGTTGCTGGAACTAAGTCTGGACATCGGAATGCCCATTCCCTTCAGCGTCTCCGCATACAATATATTCAGTCCACTGCCACCATCCATCAGAACCTTAGTCAGTCGAGTGCCTTCGACGACTAGGTCGACCACCAAAGCTTGCCTCCCAGGGGTGGCTATGTGTGTCGGATGATCAAACTGGTCGAATGTAATGGCGGTCTGAGACCATTTCAGATAGCTGGGTGTCACCGGAGCAACCATATTCACCTCACGGTTGATAACTTTCAGTCGACTTTTGCTCTCCATATCAGGAAAAATCATCAGGGTGGAATTGACATGGGGGTACCCTTCATCACTGTCCTCTTTGTCCTCAGCCTTGTCCGACTCCCTTTCCTTATCCTTGGGCTGTTTCCCTTGAAACTGCTGGATTAAGAGCCGACACTGGCGAGTGGTATGTTTCGGGTAAATGAAGTTACCCTCTTCGTCTTTCTTCGTGTGGATGTGGCATGGAAAATCCATCACGTCGTTTCCTTCCTTGTCCTTCACCTTCTTGGGGTTCCAGGATCCTTTGGGCTTCCCTTTAAACTTGCCCTGAGTCATGGCTAAGGCTTCTCCAGGAGCAGTTGGTTCGGCTTTCCGCTTCTGCTTCCGACTAGAGTTTCCTTTTTCCGGCTGGCTCGGCATGTACTTGCCACTCCGAAGTCAATCCTCTTCTTCACCATTGGCGTATTTGGTGGAAATCTCCATCATTCGGCTTAGAGTCATGTCTCCGGTCCGACCAAACTTCAAACTTAACTCTCTGTTTTTAACACCTTCCTTGAAGGCACATACTGCTTGATGATCAGATACGTTCTCCACCGTATGATGCAATGTGATCCACCTCTGGATGTAATCTCTTAGAGTCTCATTTGACTTTTGCACGCAGAACTGCAGCTCCGTCAGTCCTGCTGGTTGCTTGCAAGTTCCCTCAAATGTCCTGACAAACACTCGGGCAAGATCTTCCCAAGTGTAAATGCTGCTAGGAGCCAACTGATTCAACCAGGCTCTGGCCGAACCCTCCAACATAAGCTGTAGGTGTTTCATGGCCACCTCATCATTGCCACCGCCAATCTGCACAGCCACTCGGTAGTCCTCAAGCCAAGTATCGGGCTTGGACTCACCAGTGAACTTACTCACCCTAGTCACTAACCTGAAGTTGGGAGGGATCACCGCGGCTCTGATGGCTCTGCTGAAGCACTCTGGTCCCAAAACATGAACTCGGCTGCTGGTGGGCACATCTCTGTCGTGGCCTTCTCGATGAGCTCTGTTTCGGTCGACCAAACCTTGCACGATGATGGATCTCGCGTCAAAGCCTGGTTCCCTGGGGTCGAACGGAGCTCTTCGCCGAACACCGTGCTGGCGTTTGTCATCTTGCTGTCGAGGGGCGTAAGACCCACCCCTTGGGGGAGGAGTGGGCACTCGACGCTGATCATCGCGATCGAATCGGTCATCATACTGATCACGTCGTCCCCCACGTCCCTCACACCGCGGAGGCGATCTTGGGCTATGAGCCGACTGGACTGTATTCACAGCGACGGATTGACTGTGAATTCTATTGCGTGACTGTGATACAGCTGAATTCGGATCTCCTGCTGCCCGGAGCAAATCTCTGATCTGCATCAAGCCTCTGCCAGCCTCTGGCTGAGAGGGCTGAATCGACTCCGCTATGCGGGCTGCAGCTGCTAGATTCTGAATTGGGGTTCGATATACCTAGGTCGGGGGCGGAAAGAGTTGACGTCGACCGGAGTCAGGTGCTCGTTGCCGCGCGCGCTCGTCGAGTGCTCGCTGGAGGTTCTCTAGTCGAGTGTGCTCAGCCAAGTTGGCCAAATGCGCATCTACCAAGGCACGAGCCTCGAGGGTTTCTCCTATGATGGGAGTATGCAGAGCATCCATATTCCGACGGTGAAGATCTTCCCTTTGAAGGGAAGTGAGTGGCTCGGGTTGATACTCCTCGTGGACCTGAGCGGGGTCGCCTCCGCCGTTCGCTCCGTCGGCGCGAGGGAAGCCGGGAGGACTATGAGGCCCATTGACCATGAAGACCTCCGCCGCTGGATCACTGCTGTCGCACTCGGATGCAGTCTCTACGGAGCCAGTCGACAGATCGAACAGGCCGTAGAGAGATTCATCGGGTTCGATCGCCGCGACTTGGGTGGTGGCCGATTAGCGAGCCACTGCGTGTCTCACCCACCGCTGCAGCCTCGACCGACCAGAACGCTTGTGCTGGCGGGAAACGGGGAGGGAGGATGACACAAGAGTCGACCGATACCGAGCCGACGGTTGCCGGAGTAGGACGCCGCGGACACATGCACGAAAGTGTGTCGCCCCGCGGACGGGGAGCGCATCGATATCGAGTGGAGCCTCCTGGAGCCAAGCGGAGTCGTCGGCGATGAACGTGAGCGCGCCGAGACGGATCTCGCGGCCCTCGACCAAAACTCCGCCAGAAACCATGATGAAGGCGATCGGAACAATTGTAACTTCTCTAATAAGTCGCTAAGACACCTGCCCCACGGCGGGCGCCAACTGTCATGGTACTAAGACTGACAGTAGAATAGGGGGTAGGTATGGAGAGGCAAGATCCTCGCTATGGAGTAGTTGTATACGCAAGAGGTTTACGAGTTCAGGCCCTTCTCGGAGGAAGTAACATCCCTACATCTCGGAGCCCGGAGGTGGTCGACTGGATTATATGCGTATGGATTACAGGGGTGCGAACCCTTCTGCCAGTGGAGGGGGGTGGCTTATATAGAGTCTGCAAGGACCCCCTCTAGCCCACGTAGCGGAGGGTTAAAAGTACATTAAGGCCTGGCGTTACTGGTAACGCCTTACATAAAGTGTCATCATGGCCATAAAGACTACTTAATTACAGACCGTTTGGATACAGTGTGACTCTTGATCTCCTGGTGGTCGAGTGAGGCTTCATGGTCGAGTGTCATCGAGTCCGTCGAGTGGAATCCTTCCAGGTCGACTGGAAGGCAGTTTCTTCTAAAGATGTCCTTGGGGAGGGTACCTTGGACAGGTCCATGACCCTACCCTAGGTACATGACTTCACCAGTGGGTTTGCTCAACTGTGGCCCCACCTCACAGTGAAAACATTACGACTGGAATAAAAATGCCATATACTCCCTCCGTTCATAAATATAAGCCTTTTTAGATACTATTTCAAATGGATTACAGCATACACATGTGTGTAGACATAGTTTAGAGTGTAGTTTCACTCATTTTGCTCCGTATGTAGTAGTCACTTGCTAGAATCTTTACAAAGACTTATATTTGGGAACGGAGCACTACTAGAAAAACCCCTACTAATGGCGCACCTAATATGGCCATTAATGGCGCATCTGTGGTGCGCCATTAATAGCACGCCATTAGTAATTTTTACTAATGGCGCACCACCTGGTGCGCCATTAGTATCTGGTATACTAATGGCGCACCGCAGGTGCGCCATTAGTATAGGCCAGGGTGCGCCATTAGTATGCCTCCCAGGGGCCATGTATACCCAGGTGCTTTGGCATACTAATGGCGCACTACCACTGGATGCGCCATTAGTAACCGCGGCATACTAATGGCGCACTATCCAGTGATGTGCCATTAGTATGCACTGTCATACTAATGATGCACTGTCATGTGATGCGCCATTAGTATGAATATTAGGTTTTTTTTTATTTTTTATTTTTTGTTTTTTGCACAGGTTACAAAATGTATAATTTGACAAAATATAGACAGCACACATCAACAACAGATTCATCGAATACAATAGAAGATTAGTCTTTGAATACAATTCATCATATTAGTCTCCGAATACAATTCATCATATTAGTCTCCGAATTGAGAAGACCGAACAAAGATAGAACATTATATTACAAGTCTCGAGACCACGAGTAGCGAGTTTGTCTTCACATTACAAGTCGATATCGATCATCTAAACTACCATCACATAGAAGAGAGCTGCGGTCATCACGATGAGCATCATCACGATGAAACTCGTCTTCATCCGGTTCCTCCAACGCTCCCTCCCCTCTCCCGCTAGATAGCGGGCGTATCTAGATTCGGCCTCGGCCCTAGTGGTATACCCTTTGTAACTGTTACCGCTGAATCGGTGAACCTGTCTCCGACACTCCTCCCAGTCATCGTAGACTCCGGGAACCTTACCCTTGTACACGACATACGTCGGCATCGCTATGCACTAGCCAAACGAAACGTTAGTACCAATTCACAGACAATACATAAGAAATATATAAGTATGCAACAGAACGATCGGAAGAGAAAAGCAAGACATTAACAGCATCGATTACATCTAAGTTGAACGACTCTCGAAACCAAAGAGACATACTACAAGTTCATTAAAGTTTAATTACAACATGAGCCAATCGATGTTTCAGAACTAGACACAGCATCACTGCTTTCGACTCGACTCAAGGGACCGGAGCGTGGATGAAGCCGCCGTCTATCGTGGGAGTCATGAAATAACGGTCGTTGTCAGCCTGCATTTGTAGCATTGTGTCGATGTCACTGTTGGACGGTTGATTGTTGAGGTAGAACTGCCCCGAGGTACGAAGGATATCTTGATGGATGATTTCCGCAAACTCTGACTGGATGCGAAAGAATTCTTGTCGGAGGTCCGCGTCCTGGATTGCCGACACGCTCTTTGCCCAATCTTTGAGTTTACTCGGTAGCAGAAGTTGGTGATGGTCCCGTACGATCGCCCGCATGTGATGGATGGCATAGTAGGCACCCTTCTGACCGCCAGGCGGCTGCTTGACGCAGCAGAACGTCGTATTGTGGGAGAACACATGCTTGCCGTACTTACGATTAGGCTTGGTGAAGGTGCCTCCAGATTTGGCGTAGCCGGGGAGAACATCATCAAGAACCTTCTTGACATTTGTGTAGTCTACGTTCGACTAACGGTCCGGGTCGAAATACGTGGCCATGGAATATTTGGGGCTTAAGAGGATGAGCGTGCAACGTGTGTCACTGCAGAAAACACGGAATGTTAAAAGAAAAACGATCGAAATGTAAGAATTCATATGTTATGGGCCGGTTGAGGGGAGGACTTACTCGGGAAAGTAAGGCACGAGGAACTTATCCTTATCTTGGTTTGCCAGAATGACGCCTTCGAGGTAAGAACTCGCGACTTGCCGGTCCCCAGCGCTGCCCAAGATCTTGGCACGCATGTAGAAGGGGTCGACTATCACGATGTCCGGGGTCTTTTCGCGAATGATCTGCATCTCCATACTCAGCGAAAATAGCCGAACGAAGGTGTAGTGCAGTGGATGAAGGTTCAACATAGCGTGGATGTCATCAAAACGCAGGACGATCGTACGCCCAATGGAGTTATCCACAAAGCCCTTGCCCTCTGGCACCTTGGCCGCGAAAACCGGGTATGCCACATCCTTCTCTCTGAGACACCGCTTCTCCAAAGCAAGAACACTGTCATGCAGACTCCGCATAGCACCGGTTGCAGCATTGAGCATATTTGTCGGTAGCATCGCCCTACCCGCCACATGCACCCTCCTCGAGATATCCTGCGGTGAAGGTGGCCCGTCCTAAGCACGGATCGTACTCGGTGCCGGCTGGCTCGCACCCTTCTTAGTCTTTCTTTTGCGTGCCTTCTTCTTCTCCTGTAATGGGACCGAGTTCTGCTCACAGACCGCCTTCTTGAGTGTGTTGGGGCTGATAATATTTCGCACCTCGCCTATCTGAGGCTCGGTGAAGTCGGCAGCTGGAGGCGTCTCCTGAGAGCTGAACGCCAGACGGCGCCTGTTGCAACTTGGCTTCTCCGCGGTACCAGCTAGATCGCACACGTCTTTTGTTGGGTTTGGTTCTTGAGAAGGAGGCCCCATGAAGTCGCCATCGTACCCATGATCGGCAAAGTACTGATCGACATTGCCAAATGTATCATCATCGTCGTCGTCGTCGTTCTGATCCTGTGCCATATGCATGTTTGGATCCAGTGGCATAGGGATGTCCGGCACCGTTACGGCGGTCTTGCCATGGGGCCGACTTGGCGCCGGCACGACTGGCGGTGTTGTCTTTGGGGTGGTGTCCCCCGCCCCCAAACGAATCTGGCTCTTCGGCCAAAGCAGGGGCCAGCTCAGGCAGGCGCTGAGGGTCATCACGTCTTCATTGTCGGCCCCGACGGATCGAATCGGAGGTAACAAGTCGTCGCAGCCTGGCAGCACCCGAACCAGTTGAACCCTAAACAAGTTGGGTGGCATCTGGGTACCGTGGAACAAGGGGTTGCCCGGTTGAACGATTTTGCCCTTGGCGACATCGACCAACTCATTGTTCACGAAGTGGAGGAGAGTGCACAGAATGTCGGCGGCGCCCTGCGAAAACATGTAGGGCGTCAGGGATGCCCAGTCAAAGGCAAGGAGATGAAGTCCTCGGCCGAGAGAGGCTTAATTAGTTACCATGATGATGGCGTCGAGCTCGGCTAATGTCGACGCACCGCCAACGGCGGGCGTGCAGTTGACGGAGGGGCCGCTTGCTGCAGAGGTGCCGACCGGCGTACACCCGGGTGCATTAAGCTCCCGTGCCGGCGTCGGAGACACCAATGCCGCCTCCGCCGGAGGCACCAATGGCCCCGCCATCGCATTATGTGAGTTGCTGGCTGTGAAGCTAGGAATCGGGGGCGGCCCCTGTTGGCCGCCCACAATCCACGCACTCAACCCCGAGATCAAGGTAGGCACAATGGCGGTGATCGTCGCTCCGAGTCGTTGTTCCACTTGCTCTTGGACAATCTCTGGAATCCGCGCCACCTGTTCCTTGAGTTCTTGAACCTCTCGCGCCTGGCTTTCCGAGCTGGTCTTTTTCTCCTTCCGCACACCAGCGGTATAGTATGACCCCCATTTTGTCGACAAGCCTTTGCCGGCCACACGACCAGCTGATGTCGGCTTACTGAGCTTATCCTTCTTCTTCATTACATTCAACGCCCTATTTAGAGTGGTGTCCCAAGGGTTGCTCTTAGTCGACCCCGCGCTACTGCTTTCAGTCGCCTGCGGAAGGAATGTGAACCATTTAGAAATTTGGCTTCATTAATTAGAATGCAACCATATGGAGCTAATTACGCGGGGGTGTATTCCTTACCAAAACAAGCTCAAGCTGCCTGGTCTTCGGATCCATGGTAAGCTCCTTTGTTTTCGGGTCCTTCTTGTACCGGGCCCTGACAAAGTTCCTGGTCTGCTTGTTACCGCTGTATTTCTCGAAGAGGGGCGGTAGGCCTTGCTCGGCACGGTCCGCCTCCTCCTTGTCCCATATAGGCTCCGCCACTCTGTAACCGCCGGGACCGAGTGTGTGTTCCCCTATGTTCAGCTCCCGCATTTGTTTCCCCCACTCACTTGATTGGGAGCTTGCGGTGCTCGAGCAATTGATCTTGAAGTCGTTGTAGTCATCTTCGGTGATCGAAGGATTTTTCTCCTTGATCTTCTGATAACTCTCACCTTTCTCGATCATTTTCTTCACATTGCTTTTCCAAGTAGACAGGGCCTTGCTCATCTTCGTGAGGGCAGCATTGTTCACTTTATTCCCTTTGAGGCTTGTGTTTGCAAATTCAGCGGGGAACTTGTATCGTTCGTGCAGCTTCGTGAAGAGGAGGTGGCGCAAATTCCCTCGGTCAGGATGCCTCAGGTTCTCGGTGTTGATCGAGACGGTGCTCCGGACAATGCACCCGAGCTGAAGCGAGTACCCCTTGACTATTCGTTTGGGCGCCGTTGGATACCCGTTGGAGTCCACTTCAGTAACTTCCTCCTTGAGGGTGAGGAGCACGATCGGGCGCCGGTCCTTCCGTTGCCTCTTCGGTTGGCTGCCATCTGTGCGGGCGCCGCCATCATCAGTGGTGGCATCCTCGGCGGCACCATCAGTGGTGGCATTAGTGTGGTCATCCTCGGCGGCACCATCAGTGGTCTCAGGATCGGTGGGGAAGGCGGCGGCCTCATACAAGTGAGGTTGTTCCTCCATCTCCTGGGACAGCTCCCAGAATGCCTTTCTGCCCGAACCCCCGGCCTCATCGTTGTGGGCCATGTTTCTCTCTAAATAGAAACAAAGTTTGGTCAAAAAGTTGGTTATTGTCAAGGAACAAGATCTCTAAGTTGACCAAATAACCTAATTCTCGAGGAATGTCACCAAAAAGTTGGTTATTGTCAAGGAACAATTTGAGCAGATGTTTGTGATATTGCCTAGGTGTTTTGGGATAGAACCTGTTAGTGTGTTGTTGCTAAGGTCCAAGTCCACGTTCTCAGGGTAACCTAGTTCTTGAGGGGTGTGTCTAGAAAGTTCACTCTTCTTTTTAGAAGACAAGCGTCTGAAATGGTATTGCCTTTCCTTAATTTGTACTATTTTTTCATTGTGTTGAATACTTATGTGGGTGAGTGTATCTGTAATTACTTTTTACTACACCGCAGGGTGTTCAAACACGCGGAGAGGATAAATGCTAGCAGGCTGATCATTGCATATCATTCATAACCATGAATGAAGGCTCAATGGACCAAGGAAAGAAAACCTACACAAACACAAGGATGACTATTGGAGACACTCAGGCCTGCTGCTTTGTGTTGATTGTTCAGAAGCTAGGGAATGTCCATTATATATAGATGCAGAGAAGCTTCGGCCGTGGTGAAGGTCAATCCCTATATTTTAATTGGAGGGCCAAGAGATAAGCTAAGCTGCAAATTATGAATCTGCGTCGAAAATTGCACCACATTCAGCATAGGGCAGGAGACGCCTACCCTAATGAATATGTTATTATCACAGCTCATCACTTGCTGAACTTGTAAATCATTTCCGTGAAAACAATCAAACGGTTTTCAGCGACAAGTGATACAAGGAACTAAACTGGGTTTCAGCTCTACATGGGCCAGAGTGGACTTGAGCAAATGTGTGTATGTGATGTGCCCCAACAGGGTAAACTTATTAAGATATACTCCAATCTTCATCAAGTTGCAGTTTTGAAACGTTGGCAGTTTTTCTAGCTGATGAAAGGAAACGATTTCCTTCCTGGACCATCGAGTCATGCACACGTTGGGTTAATGCGCAGTCGAACTCCGATCAAGAAAAATAGAAAGTATATGGCATAAAGGGGTCTAGACTTGTGCAATTTTGACATTTAGGGTTACCCAAATGCATGTGTTATGACTTCTGAAGCCAGACAGAAACTCCGATTATTTTTGGTTCTGTACATGATGCAAAATGGATGGATGGATGAATATAATGAAGCAAGTAATTGTCCTGCCTTGGAAATTAAGCCGGTGCCTATAGGTATATGTATGTATTGTTCGGTTGGTCCTGAAAAACAAAAGCTATCTAGCTAGTATGCAATGCAAATTAAGCTGCAGATAGCTTATTGTCTCCTCTCACTATCTCTCTATCACACATGTCAAGCAAGGGTGTCTGAGTGTGTGAATAAAATACTAAACTAATCCAACCACTAAAGCAAATTAATTTTTATTTTGGTTGAGAATCGGGCACCTTCTAGGTCAAGAAAATTGGGCATGACCTTTGCTAATTTTCTTGACCTAGGAGTGCCCCATTTCTCAACCGAAACGGAAATTAATCTACGTTTCAGGAGAAAGGGGTTATTTTAGAAGATCACAAGTAGCAGCAACATCACTTGACAAATCACAATGAGAAGCAGGAGGACAGTAACATGAGCCTTACATCTCTGACATACTGCTGCAGTTGCAATGCTACTCCAAAACTGAGGCCTTCTTTGGACAAAATGCAGTGGAACTGCACTACTACTAAAATGCATACAGCAGAACTATAACCAAAAAAGCTGAAGACCTTATGTAGATAGGATCAGGATGCAGTGAAGAATTCAACCAACACCCCAGCTGGGAAATAGCTAATGCCTGCTATAGCATTCTCCCGCACTAGGGTTAAGTTAAGTATGCGGCACTGTGTAGTTCATTAGCACACTACCCTGTGAAAAACTTAGTAGTAGTTCACTATGACACTACAAGCAGAGGACAAAAACATGAGCTTTTTATCTGTTACATACTAGTACTCCAGTTGCAATGACTCCAGAACTGATACCTTGCTTATATATATAAAATGCAGTGATTGAAGATAAGCGACAATAGCTAAGGCCTGCCTGCCGCAGGTGTATGTTGCACTAGGATTAGTATGTGACACTAGAAGCATAAGTTACTACTTAATTATTCTATGAAAAAACTTACTAGTTCACTGTGACACTACAAGCGGAGGACGGAAACATGAGCTTTATATCTGTTGCTACTTCCCAAGTTGGAATACAACTCCAAATCTGAGGCCTTGTTTACAGAAAATGCAGTGAACTGCACTGCCACTAAAATGCATCAGCGCAACAATGTGACCCGAAAGCTGAGACCTTGTGTAGATGGGATCAGCATGCAGTGAAGAATTCAACCAACACCAGCTGGGCAATAGCTAATGATTTCTACAGGCTTCTGTTGCACTAGGAGTAGATTAAGTAAGCATGCCGCACTGCATAGTTCACCAGCACACTACCCTGTGAAAAACATACTGCCAGTTCACTGTGACACTACAAGCAGAGGATAGAAACGTGAGCTTCTTATCTGCTAGTATTACATAGTAGTAGTCCAGTTACAATGTAACTCCAGAACTGAGACCTTGTTCCGATACAAAATGCAGTGAAATGAACTACCAATAAAATGTACTAGAGCAGCAGTGTATTAACCCAAAAGCCAAGACCTTGTGCAGAGGGAGAGGGGGAGAGGGGGAGAGGAGGAGGGGGAGGTCACGGGGGCCGGGGAGTGGGGCGCGGGGAGGATGCCGGGGAGTGGGGCGCGGGGAGGATGTGGGGGACGAGGTCTGGGTGGTGGTGGTGCTCCGGCGACGGTGGTGTGGACGGGGCGGCGTCCGGGCAGCGGGGTCACGTCGAGGCGGCGGGGCAGCGTCGAGGTGGCGGGGCAGCGGCGTCGGGGCGGGGTCGAGGCGGCGTCGGGGCGGCGTCGGGGCGGCAGGGCAGCGTCGAGGCGGCGTCGGGGCGGCGTCCGGGCGGCGGGGTCGCGTCGAGGCGGCGGGGCAGCGTCGAGGTGGCGGGGCAGCGGCGTCGGGTTAGGTTTGGGCGGACGGCGCGGGCTCGAGGGGGAGGAAGGGGAGAGGGAGGCGGTGGGGGCACGTGGGCGGCTGCGGCGCAGTGGGTCAGGGCAGCGGCGGCGGCGGCGGTGGATCGAGCTAGGGAGAGGGAACTGGCGAGGGGAGAGGGAAGGGGGATCGGGTGAAGGGGAGAGGGAAGGGGGGATCGGGCACAATACTAATGGCGCACCACCTCTCGGTGCGCCATAAGTACATCCATACTAATGGCGCACCTCACCGTGGTGCGCCATTAGTATTTTTTTATTTCAACTCGAGCCAACAGGTTATGTACCACCAGAACTGATCCACATCAGGTCCCCTCTACTAGTTCGACTGGTTAGCAGCCAGTTCTCACACCAGGAGGTCCTGGGTTCGACTCCCAGGCTCCACAAATTTTTTTAGCATTTAAAAAGCTGTTTGATACTTATTTGTGTTTAAATATGTTCAAACTTGTTTAAATCATAACAGTAATATTTTTTTTATAAGACAGTAATATTTTTTAAAAAATATCATCAAACAATAATGCCGGTGGAGCGGGGGAGGGTGCGCGGGGTGCGGGGGGTCGGCGGCGACGGTTGAGTAGGGGAATCGAGGGTGTGTGTGGGGGGGGGGTCGGCGGCGGCGGCCGGTGGACTGGGGGGTGCTCGGCGGCGAGGGGGACCAGATCTAGCGAGGTGGGTTATTTGATAGTTATTTGTGTTTAAATATGTTCAAACTTGTTTAAATCATAACAGTAATATTTTTTTTATAAGACAGTAATAATTTTTTAAAAAATATCATCAAACAGTAATGCCGGTGGAGCGGGGGAGGGTGCGCGGGGTGCGGGGGGTCGGCGGCGGCGGTTGAGTAGGGGAATCGAGGGTGCGGGGGGTCGGCGGCGGCGGTCGGTGGACTGGGGGGGTGCTCGGCGGCGAGGGGGACCGGATCTGGTGAGGTGGGATAGCGATCGAGATGGAGGGGGATCGAGATCGAGTGTCCATGAAATTTAAAAATATTCATGATAGTTCAAAAAGTACCCATGAAATACAATCGAAAAATGAAGGCTACGATTTAAATACAATCGATCTTAGCTAGCTATCTGTTCACAATCTTCTTGCCCTTCTTTTTCGCAAATGGAGTTCTTCTGTGGAACGGACACCTTTAGGTAGGGTGGTCCTGCTTCTTCTTTTATGACGTTCTTGGCCCATCTGACACGGAACATCGGGACCTTCTCTCCAACGTAGCTCAGCTCCCAGATCTCCTCGATCCTTCCGTAGTACCTGTCCTTGTCGTTACCGGTGTAGGATTCCATCGTTACCCCGGAGTTCTGATAACCATCGCTCTTCATGTCCTTGGCCTCGGTGTAGAATGTGCAGCCGTTGATATTGTACGCCTCATAGGTCATCAGGTTGTGCTCGGCGCCCTGTGACAAGGCGAATATGAGTTGTTCTTCCGCGGAAGAATCCTCATGTAAAGGGTACGACATAAGCTTCTGCTTGAACCAACGCGTGAAACATGAGTTGTGCTCTTTGAGTATATCTCCATCCGTCCTCTGTTGGCCTCGGTCATTGTACGTCTTCTTAATAAAGGTTTTGTGCTCTACCACCCAAGGATCGACCACGTCTATGTGTTGTAGCGCGACTAGGTTTGCTCTTTCAAAGTCAATGAGTCGACCCTCGAAGTCGACATGCATTTCGCGGCGACCCTCACGGTGACCCCATCCAGCGAGCCTGCCGAGGTGCCTGTTGACGGGCAGACCAACGGGGTTCTCGATGCCTAGATAATTCGTGCAGTAGGAGATGCATTCTTCGGTCAGAAAGCCCCTAGCTATGCTTCCTTCTGGACGTGACATGTTGCGAACGTATCCTTTGATGACACCATTCATCCTTTCGAACGACATCATGCTGTGCAGGAACGTCGGCCCGAGTTGGATGATATCCTCCACTATATGGACCAGCAGATGCACCACAACGTCGAAGAATGCGGGCGGGAAGTACATCTCAAGCTCGCATAGTATCACCACGATCTCTTCCTGTAGCCTTCTGAGTTGCCTCACGCCAATCGACTTCCGAGAGATGACGTCGAAGAAGTTGCATAGGCCAAATAGCGTTTCACGGACGTGCGCGTCCATGATCCCACGGATTGCAACTGGAAGTATCTGCGTCATCAGCACGTGACAGTCATGAGACTTCATCCCGCTGAACTTCTGCTCTGCTGGGTCTAGGTATCTGCTTATCTTCCCCGCGTAACCGTAAGGAAGTTTTACTCCTAGGAGGCAGGTGAAAAACTGCTCGTTCTCCTCCTGACTTAGAGTGAAGCACGCGGGAGGGTATTCATTTCCGTTCTTCTTGGCCTTTTTGCCTTTGCGACGACTTTCTGTGTCCTGCTTCGCCTCATCATCATCATCATCATCATCATCATCATCATCATCATCATCATCATCATCATCATCATCATCATCATCATATATAGCGTGAAGCTCCTGCCTGATGCCCATTGATTTCAAGTCTGCCCTTGCTTTCGGCCCATCTTTGGTCCTCTCTGGCATGTTGAGCAGGGTACCAAGCAGACTCTCGCACACGTTCTTCGTGATATGCATGACATCAAGGCTGTGAGGCACACGGTGGATCTTCCAGTACGGCAAGTCCCAAAAAACAGACCTCGTTTTCCATACCTTCAGCAGCGGCTCTGGCGCCTTTCGCTTCTTTCCCGGCTCTGGCGCCTTTTGCTTCTTTCCCGGCAGTGGGCAGTCTTTCCAATTTTTCAACAGCTTGTCTATTTCCTCGCCGCTCCTCGTACACGGGCGTTTTCGGGGTTCGGTTTCACCATCGAACAGATCCTTGCGTTTCCTCCACGGGTCATCGTCGCGAAGCCACCTTCGATGTCCCATGAACACGGTTTTCGAAGACCCGAGATCTCTATCTAGCTGGCGATACATTGTGTCATCCATGCACCTTACGCATCCAGAAAATCCGTGGACTACCTGCCCCGCAAGATATCCGTAACCGAGATAGTCGTGCACCGTCGTGAGCAGTGCGGCTCTCATAGGGAAATATTCTTTCTCTGCGGCGTCCCACGTATTGGCTGGCGTTTTCCACAGCGTGTCAAGCTCCTCTTTCAGCAGCCCCAGATACAGATTGATGTCGTTCCCTGGTTGTTTCGGCCCTTCAATTAGCATACTCATGTGAGTGTACTTCCTCTTCATGCACAACCAGGGGGGAAGATTGTACATCCACACAAACACAGGCCAGGTGCTATGTGTGCTTCTCTGGCTGCCAAACGGATTGACTCCATCGGTGCTCGCACCCAGCACGATGTTCCTTGAATCGTTCCCAAATTCTGGGTATTCGAAGTTCAACGCTTGCCACTGGCTCGCATCCTTAGGGTGACTCAGCATCTTGTCTTTTTTATCTATCTCCGGATCATTTGCGTCATCTTCTCGCTTCTTCTCCTCCCTATCCGCGTGCCAACGCAGGAGCTTTGCTACCTTAGGGTCTGTGAAATACCGCTGCAGACGAGGAGTGATCGGAAAGTACCACACCACTTTTCGAGGAGCTTTCTTCCTCTTCTTGTATCGAGTGACACCGCACACCAGACATATGGTAGACTCCGCGTGATCGTCCCGATAAATGATGCAATTGTTCATGCACACATGGTATTTCACGTGCGGTAAATCCAGAGGACACACGATTTTCTTCGCCTCCTCCAAACTGGTTGGGCACTTGTTCCCCTTGGGAAGACGTTCATGCCAGAATGACATGTTCTCGTCGAAGCATGCGTCGGTCATTTTGTGTTTTACCTTCATCTCCAGAGCCATGAGCGTTACTTTCAGGCGGGTATCCTCGAGCCTGCATCCTTCATACAATGGAGTAACCGCGTCTAACTCAAGTTGATCCATCTTGGCTTTCTCTCGGGCGGCAGCTCTTGCGTTATCCGTCTTCTTGAGAAGCAGCTCTTGAATATGAGGGTCCTGCACCCAGCCCATCGATGGTCCAGCGTCGTCTGCTCCACCGGCATCATCATCATGTCCTGCATCTTCTACATGATGACTGTGTACAGCATCACCGTCGTGATCATCTCCTGGGGATTCTTCGTCTTCTCGCCCGCCCGAGTCGCGGTGGTTGTCTTGCTGCCCTTCCTCATTTCTTGCCCGGCCCCCATGGACGACTTTGTAGTCATCTTCATCAACTTGCCACCGATAGCCATCCATGAAACCACGCAAGAGCAGGTGGTCCCGCACCTGCCCGGAATCCGAGTCCGCAATAAGTCTATTCAGCTTGCATCTTCGACACGAACATCTTATCTCCGTCTCGTTCTTTTGAAGCATCTCGGCCTTCGCGGACCTCAAAAACCTATTCACGATGCCTTCGGTCATCGTGCGGACCATGGTCGCCTGCGGGGTAGAGCAAAACGATATTTTAGAACCAAGAAAAAATTTGGCATGACTTTCCCTAAAAATAGGACCAAAAAGAATGCTTAATGCCAAAATTCTCGCCGAAATGGAAATGAATCAACATTCCGGCAAAATATTGGCAACTATCGCATTTCAAATACCGGTACACCTCCAAACACAAACACATATGCAACACCACAAACATATGCAACACCACAAACATATGCAACACCACAAACATACATAGATCTAGCTAGGCCATAAAAAGTGCATGTGCACATTGTTGTAGGGAGAACAACATAAATATAGCTTCCCCCCTTACTTACCTAGCAAAACAAGGTAACTTAACCACTTAATTTGAATGAATATATGGTGGAAATGAGGTGAAAAAGAGGAGGCACCCGAGACAAGGAGGAGGCGGTGGAGAGAATGAAGTGGGGAGAAAGTGAGTGTGGGAGGAGAGGCTGTCCAAAATATCTTGTTGCTGCCCACTTACTAATGGCGCACCAGCAACAAATGCGCCATTAGTAATCCAGGTTACTAATGGTGCACCCCCTGGTGGTGCGCCATTAGTAGTTTTGCAAAAAAAAAACATACTAATGGCGCACTCTGCCACGGTGCGCCATTACTAGTTTGAACTAGTAATGGCGCACCGCGTGTGAGTGCGCCATTTGTACTTTTGCAAAAAAAGGAATAAAAACAATAATAAAAAAATAACTTTAGTGGCGCACCTTCTGGCTGGTGCGCCATTACTAGTTACAACTAGTAATGGCGCACCACCAGTGGATGCGCCATTAGTATGTTTGGACAGGCGCACTAGTTCAAAAAAAAATTGGTACTAATGGCGCACCGTGGGCAGGGTGCGCCATTAGTAATTTCAACACTAATGGCGCATCAGAAGGTGGTGCGCCATTAGTATATACTAATGGCGCACCACATGTCTGGTGCGCCATTAGTGTCAATTCCATCTATAGCCCTTTTCCTAGTAGTGGAGGGAGTACTATACTAATAAAACATTAAGGCCACGAGGCGATGCAGTGCTGGTTACAGGAGGCAAGAAGAAGAGATGCATCCATCGACGATGTCCACCTCCTCGACTCAGGGCGCCGGCCCACCGAACAATGCCTAAGTAGCAGCGGCTTTCGTGGCCAGGTCGACGTGCTTCTGAAGAATGGTGTCCAAAGATTCCAGCCGCTGGAAGAAGGCCAACGTCTTTCTGTCCTCGCTTGCCTTGTAGTGGCCTATGTAGACGATTTCCTCATAGACGTGGATGTGCAGGTCGACGGTTTCTTGCATGGCGAGGCGCTGCACGGCGAGCGCGGCCTCGAGGTGCACATTCTTCGTCATGACCCCCGACACCTGTAAGGCCACCAGGGCTTGAAAGAGTTTGTCACCATGGAGGCCGATGAGGGTGGCAGGAAATGAGGAGCCTGGGCACGCGGCTGGAGCAGTACGGCAAGGTCGTCCGCGCGCTTCTTGACGGTGGTGAACTTGCGGATGGAGTTGGCCATCATGTCGTCCATGCAAGAGGCGAAGCCGGGGTTGGCGCAGGCTACGATGCCTGCGGTCGCTAGCACCGTCTAGAAATGCTGCATGGTGCGGGGCCGCAGGCCGGCGCCTTGGATGATTTGGCACAGCCAACTGCCGCTCGCGTCCATCGCCTCCATAGGTGCTTGTGGCTTCTGGTCACTTGGTCTTGGATTGGAGTGAGCAGTGTTGCACAGAGACTTGGGAGTAGATGGATTGGAGTGGTGGGGCGCCTTTATTATATGAGAGTCCAAACTCTGTTGCATTCACATCGTGCTGGCTCTATTCTGCTTCTCCAATTAATTCCCTCTGCATGTAATTGAGGATGCATCATTGACCGTTCAACGTCTCGGGGACCGCTACCCTCTCCCTCCTTGGCATTCAAGCACCTATGGACCCGTCGACGATGAGGTGCCTATGGTGACTTCGTAAATTTCAAGATGATAGTGCCGTGCGTGTGTGCGTTCATAGGGGTGAGTGTATGCGCGTGTATATGAGCGCTTGTGTTTGTACTGTGTCAAAAAAACGTAAATGCGTGTCAAAAAGAGACTAGTCAGTATACTCAATATTGTGCACCTCGGAGAGGAAAACGATAGAACTAGTACGTATTTATTTACAGTGCAGATTCACTCATTTTGCTCCATATGTACTCTGTCTCAGTGTAGTCTAGTCACTTGTTGAAATCTCTAGAAGGGCAAATACTCCTTTCTGGTTTACAGGGCTATAATAGCAAGTGGTTGTACGTACTAGTACAATAGTGGGCTCACATAGCAATTTTGTCTCATGCAAGAGCCTGGCTATATGCGTACTCTAATGTTCGCAACTGCAATGTTCAGTTTGCGCTTGGCTCTTCGCCTCTTCGAGTAGACGAACAATGATGTTACTACTACTGCTTCTACAGTGTCGAATCCACTGCTACATGTCCGTCCACCGTGAGCGGGATGGATAGCTTGTTGTAGAAGTACTATTAAGCAAAAGCCTGTCCTCGTTTGCAAGCAACCGCGCACATGGGCGAGGGAGAAGGCGTGTAGTAAAATCAAGCTTCTCCTCGTTGTATGAGTTGACGCGACACATCATAGCACTGGCCCCACATGCTTGCCTCTAAACTTGGCTGAAAGACCCGCATTGTACAATATATTTTCTGCAACCTCTAACATTTACCCACCACAAATTAAAATATATGTGGCCGTATGCATCGTTCTGATGCAGAGGCCGGGGAATCCCCCCTTTTCGAAAAAAAACAAATTAAAATATATATTCCTGTCTTGACCAGATGAGCGTGCAAACTACAATCACCAGGGTGACAGGTAGGGCCAGAAGACTATTTTTTTTAAAAAAAACTTCGAGACGGCCACATAGCATGGAGCCGACCCCAACGATTTTAAACTTCGATACAGGCACGGTACACGCTATCCTAGACTACTCTACACATGAAACTGCCACACGAGCGTCCGGGCTGCTTGGCTCTTTGCCTCTTCGGGAAGTCGAACAATGATGGAGTACTACTGCACTGGAGGAGTACTAAAGTACGCTTCTGGCCATCTGACACCGATTGAACTGCTGCATGTCCACCACGTGCGGGAGGGAGAGCGTGTAGCGAAAGCTTCTCCTAGTCTTGCCAGCCACTATGCTCATGGGCGAGGGAGGGACGCTCCTGCGTTTGCGTGTATGACAGGTGGGCCCGACAGGTGTGTGGCCAACCTATCATACAGCCAAAGGCAGGTGCAGTTAAGTCCACGAGGGAGAGGATAATCAAACTTCTCATTGATGTACGAGTTGACACGACACATCAAAGCACTGCACTTGATATATTTCAATAATTTGCGTTTACCGATGCATTAATTACAACGCATGCATGCATGCCGTGACTCTCCTTTTGATACTTGCATGTGTTGATTTAATGCACCTTGAAGTAGTATAAAACATGTGATGGTAAAGCTTTGTAATACCCTGGCCCAAGTTGAGAGATGATTGTGCACGAGGAGGGCGAGATCATGCAGACCGAACAGGACCCGACGATGGAGCTCTCTAAGGTCTCAATGGACCTCACCGTGCTCCACTGCCCCTTGTGCCTCCGCCCCTTGACGCCTCCAGTGTATGAGGTTCGAATACACCTCGTCCGTTTGGCTGATTCAGCAAGGTGCAGGTTTCTTGATTGATGTGCCGTTTGATTTATTTCTGCTGTGCAAGGGAGGGCACCTAGCCTACGCGGACTTCCGCATCGAGCACCCCGGGAACCAGCGGCAGTGCCAGAAGTGCGAGCGTGGCGGTGGCTTTGACGTGCAGAACACGGCGGTGGACTCCGTCCTTTCGTCGGTGAGGGTGGAGTGCCCGCACGAAGGCTGTGGGCTCTACGTCACTTACCACAAGCTCGCCGATCACCAGAGCGTGTGTCCGCTCGCCCATTGCAAATGCCCCGTGCCTATCAGCGGCTATGAAGGCTCGCCGCCGGTGCTCTACCACCACATCAGCACCGCGCATCCCATGCCCGTGCACAGGATCCAGTACGGCAAGGTGCTCCAGCTGCAAGTGCCACTGTCGGAGCCACGACTCTTGTTGTTCGCGGAGGAGGACTGCCGCGCGTTTTTCTTGGTCGGCATCGTGCTCAACGTCGACGCGCCTATCGCCATGTCGGTCGTCTGCATCAGAGCGGGGGCATCCCCACTACCGCACTACGTGGCCAAGCTGTGGGCGAACGGCCCGCCGGGGGAGCCCAAAGGCACGACCAACGTCGTCACGGTGGAAATGGAGGTGACAAGCAGCAAGGATCCCGACGACGTCGACGTGCAGGAGCTGACCTTCTTGACAGTTCCGCCCAAGCTGCTGGCCGGGGCTAAGCTTGTGTCCCTCCACATTCAGGTTGACAAGCTCACGTCCTAAATGTTTCTACAATGCCTTATGTTTATCTTAGTAATATGCTAATATAGGGATTACCTTGGTCTACTTTAGCTTAAGAAATGGTGGGTTTTGGTGGCGATGCAGCAATTACTTCGACATCAGATCAGTAATTTCCTACAGTCGAACGGATATTTTGTGTCTGTTGGATATAAAGTTCCTTTGGGTAAGAAGTACTACTTGTCATCAAAATGGATAAAAGGAGATGTATGTAGACGTATTTTAGTTCTAGATACGTCCCTTTTTATCCAATGTGATGACAAGCACTCCCTCCGTTCCACAATACATGCCTTCCATTTGTCAAAATATAGATGTATCTAGACATGTTTTAGTATATAGGTACATCCATGATAGAGCCAATCGGATGGTTGAGAACACTACAATTCGTAGCTACAGATGCGTGTGTGACTCCCAGATGCAGAGGCCGGGGGTCATCATCCTCCTTTTTGAGAAAAAACAGACGCGTGTGTGAGAGGACGAGTGCGTGCGTGCACCTCTTCTCTTCCTGTATAACGTAATACTAAACTCAGAGTACAAGTTTTTGTGGGTGGCATGATGGTGCGTGCGAGAAGTCCCGAGATATAGGTTTAATGCGTCTGAAAAAAGACTAGCCTAGAGCTCGCCACGCGGCTATTCCTGTCGAACGCCCCATTAACCGTAAGATATGTATACGACGGTGCCAGTTATTGCACGTACACAGCAGTACTCCCTCCTTTCCGGTTTATAGGGCTTAATTCAAAAATCTCACCAACCAAGATGGTGAGTGGTGGAATGTTTTTTGTAGTTTGCAAAAGCACCTAATTAATGCTCTTGTTTTTCTCAAAAAAATATGTTTATCAATGCATTAATTGCAGTGCATGCATGCGTAAAGTACATGAATTGGTCAATTTTCTCTTAATACTTGCATGCAATGATTTAATGCACCTTGGAATCTGAACATGTGTTGGGGAACAACCAAATTGAGTCTTATAAAATGGAAAAACTAAAATTTTGAGATAAGCCCTATAAAACCGGAAAGGAGGGAGTAGAAAAAGAAGTACTCCATCCGGGAATAGTGCCGCACTTCGAAACTAGAACCGTCAATAAATTTTGAGCTTGCGTCTCGTCACATTCCAAATTACTCCATGCTATATTGAATTGGAAACCTGTTCACACCGATCACAACCTAAACGGTTTCCCACTTAGGAGCGTATTAGTACCACACTATATTGAATTGCAAACTTGTTCACACCGATCACAACCTAAATGGTTTCCCACTTAGGAGCGTATTAGTACTGAGTTATAAATACTAGTATGCCAAGATGACTGCACATTCCTCCTCAACTCCTCATCCACAAAAACAAACAAGTCATTCAGCATCCTTCCCTTGCGTCTGCCATGGCCAGCGTGAGTTCTGGGTCGAGAGATTGCCACCAGGGAGAGGCGAGCATGGAAGCGGAAGCACGAGAGATGTCCCGCCTCGCTGCGAGAGCAGCCGACATGTCTCGCCGCGCGGAAGTAGCAGCACAGAGGTCCTGCCACGCCGCTAAAGTAGCACAGAGGTCTCGCCGTGCCGTCGATGCAGCAGACTGGTCCGGCCACGCCGCGGAAGCAGCAGAGATGTCCCGCCGTGCCACGAATGCAGCAGAGATGTCCCACCACACCGCGACGGCCTGGGAAAATTTCTCGCGGGCAGGCGACGACTGTTACAAGCGCATGCATGCAATCGTCCATAGCCAGATGGATCAGATGTCCGGCTGGGCGAGGTTGCAGGACTACACGAAAGCCTCGTTTGAACAGTCTACCGCGTCATCCGGCAACTAAGGGAGGGCAATGAGAGGCTCCGGGCCGAGCGCGACCTTCTGAGGGAGAAGATCGTCCGAAGTCTGACCAGCAGGAGGAGACCAGAGCCTTGTTGAAGAGGACCGGCGTCATCGTCAAGAAACTTATGGACGAGAATGACATGCTCCGCAACGAGCGCCAAAGGCTGGCAGAGGAATCCGTGGATGTTCTCAAGCAGTGTCTTGAGGACACGAAAGAGCTCATCGCCGCTCGCTGCGGAGACTAGTTCCCGCGGCCTGCAGCAACGCATCAAGAAAGTAGAGATCAGTGAGCCAGATCCTTGTCTTCGTTCTTCTTTTGCCCTTGTGTATTTCGGGCGTAGCCGCATGTGGCTTTTTTAATTATCTTTCTAATTATGTAAGACAATTAATCGTCCTTATCTTTCTATGGAAGATCAATGTTGCGAGGCTGGAATGAAGAAAACTCTTGCTGTGGCGACCCTGGCGTTGCTGTTCTTCTAGTTGCTGCTAGGCTTCCTTCAGTTTCCTGGTTTCTTTTGATGTATTAATTGGTTTAGGATGTGGATTGTGTCGTCGGTTGTGAAATGTTGGGTTCTAGCGCGGATGTTTGGCCTTTGTTGGCCTCTTGGGATGTTGCGATTTCAATCTGGTAGCTTTTAGTCCTTTGTGTTAGGCTGGAGTTGTGCTGAACTTCTTGTGAATTGTGGTGGTTTTCAGTAATGAAAATCGGAAGGGGCAAGACCTTCTTTCATCAAAAAATAAATTAATCATCCTTATATTCATTAGTCTTGCTATAAGTCGCAGTAGATGCTATATAGGTCCATCGGATCTTACATCAAGATCTGTGCTTTCAGATTTTCTTTTTCTCTCTTAAATCTCAGTCGAGTGAGTAATAGCCACGACATTAAACACAGGCTCGGGCGCCATTAATGGAGACCTTGGGAGAGAGGTGGACGGCAGATGGAGGTCAAAGGGCTCTCCTCCCGATAAGCACGCGCAGGGGTCTGATCGCATGCCTCTCGTACTCAAATAGCTACCCTGCACGGCGCCTCCTAGCTAATAAAAAATGGGGACGCGTGGCGGCACGTAAATGGTACTAGTAAGTAGAACGCCCATGGTTTCAATAATACTTGTGTTTCCGATTGTAACGTGACAGCACTTGTTCCAAAATGACTTTGTTGATTGTTAATGTGTGCGCCTTCGCAAATCGGACTGCAAATTTACCACAGCATGTTGGTGCCATGTCATGGCACCAAGCCAAGTTTCATTATTTTCATGCGTGTTTTGGATTTACAGGAATTAAAAAACTAAGTTTCTCAATGTTTCCAACCCAGCCACGACGCCCAGAATTTTGAATTTCATTCCCATTTCTTGCATGGAACCTAGAAATTTACCCGAGGACACACATGTGATTTTTCAACCAACTTTGGTGCACTGGAACATGTGCTTGTATTTCAAATTTGAATTATGCACACAAAGGTGACACGTTCCCTCCCAGAACCACGAGCCTTCTTGAGAGAAGCTCCGATTTGCAAGAAGCTTATACCAAAATTTGTTCCTATTCGGCCAATTTTTTTACCACGGCATGGTACTACCATGACATGACACCATGCCAAGTTTCATGATTTTAAAACCAAGTTTCTCAATGTTCTCGACCGAGCCACGATGCCCAGATGTTTGAATTTTATTCTCATTTTTTGCATGGGACCTACTCCCTCCTTCCATCTATATAGGGCCTAATGTGTTTTTCAAGACAACCTTTGACTATTGACAAGATTAATAGCACATGAGATGTATACTATGAAAATTATATTATTGGAAGCTCCTTTGACATACAAATTTGAAGGTATGCTTTGTGTAAGTTGCATGTCATATATTATTGCTCTAACGTTTGGTCAAAGTTAGCCTTGAAAAAACGCATTAGGCCCTATATAGATGGAAGGAGGGAGTAGAAATTCACCCGAGGACACAAATGTGATTTTTCAACCAAGTTTGGTGCACGGGAGCATGTGCTTGTAGTTCAAATTTGAATTATGCACATTAAATGACCAAAAACTCAATTAATGTGTAAATAAGGCCAAACGAAGCCGGAATAATTCCAAAATTTAACAGGGCACTCATGTAGTTCTATGTTGCCTTTGTAAATAAACTCAAGGGGGACAACGTATATCGTTTCGCACTCAAAGGTGGCATGTTCCCTCTCAGAACCACGAGCCTTCTTGAGAGAAGCTTCGGTTTGCAAGAAGCTTATACCAAAATCTGTTCCTATTCGGCCAATTTTTTTACCACAACATGATAGTACCGTGACATGACATCCATGCCAAGTTTCATGATTTTCAGACATGTTTTGGATTTACAAGAATTTTAAAACCAAGTTTCTCAATGTTCTCGGCCGAGCCACGATGCCCAGATGTTTTAATTTTATTCTCATTTCTTGCATGGGACCTACAAATTCACCCGAGGACACAAAATGTGATTTTTCAACCAACTTTGGTGCACGAGAGCATGTGCTTGTAGTTCAAATTTGACTTATGCACATTAAATGACCAGAAACTCAATTAATGTATAAAAAACAACAAACAAACCCGGAATAATTCCAAAATTTAACAGGGCACTAATGTAGTTCTATGTTGCCTTTGTTAAGAAACTCAAGGGGGGTCAGCGTATATCGTTTCACACTCAAAGGTGGCACATTCCCTCTTAGAACCACGAGCTTCCAAATCGGCCCAATTTTTTACCACAACATGTTACTACCATGACATGACACCATGCCAAGTTTCATGATTTCCAGGCGAGTTTTGGATTTACATGAATTTAGAATCTAAGTTTCTTGATGTTCTCGGCCGAGTCATGACGCCCAAATGTTTGAATTTCATTCTCATTTCTTCCATGGGACCTAGAAATTCAACCAAGGACACACATGTGATTTTTCAACCCACTTTGGTGCACCGGAGCATGTGCATGCAATTCATATTTAGATTATGCACATTAAAAGTCCAGAAACTCAATTAATGTATAAAAAGGCCAAATGAACCCCAAATAATTCCAAAATTTAACAGGGCACTCATATAGTTCTATGTTGCCTCTGTAAATAAAATCAGGGGGGAGGCAGCGTATATCGTTTCACACACAAAGGTGACACGTTCCCTCTCGGAACCACGAGGCTTGTTGAGGGAATCTCCAGTTCTGCAAGAAGCTTATACCAAAACTTGTCCCAATTCAGCCAAAAATTATACGTATGAAAACAGGGTTTAGATTATCCCGAACATCTCGCTACCTAGACCAATAATGTACTATGATTTGAATTCAACATAAAATGGATACACATATTTGAATTGGAGAGTGTATGGTACATGTAGTTCATAGTGAAATATGATTACTGCTACATGCATGTTTTTTGTTATCAAGATAAAATTTAAATTATTGTATAACTTGACAACAATCGTATTCAAATAAGGAAAATTGATTCAAATTTAGTCCATATGGTAGACGACAATATATATGTTCACATGGTGGAGTAAATGTTCATATATGATGGAAGATCAAAATGTACGACTACATCAATTATAAACTGCAAGGTCACCTAACGATATATTCGAATTCAACATAACGTGGATTCAAAAATTGAAATTCGAGATCATGGCATCTGTAATCATATAAAAAGGGACATTACTCTTTCTTTGGTGGGAATTGATTTGTTTTTTGTTGTTGTTGAGGGAAGTGCGAATCGATTTGGTACTGTGTAGGGTAATCTTGTTCTCCCGATTTTTTTACATTTTTTTTGTAGTTTTTCAATGGCATCTATAGCAATATAGTAAAAGGGGACATGACTCTCTTGTGTCTTGTATGAATTGTTTTTTTACACGTTAAGTTTGTTCTGCCGAACAAGGAATCCGCACCTTGTTATCCTGAAATTTTCAAGCTCGAGTATCTTTTGTCTCACCTGCTTTGAAACTCCCGCTTCTTCAACCCGCGCCGCGCCTTGTTATCCTAAAATTTGGACGCGTGCGAGAACTCCCTTATCATCCGAAATCGCTCCCGCAGCCCAGACACGCGAAATCCCCCTTCTACCCCTCAGCCAGAAATGAAGCTCCACGTCGCGGTGTCAAAACCGGTGGGGGTACACTGGTAACTTACCCTACATTTAGGACAAGCGCGTCCCTAAGCTTGGATCCCCCCTCCCCCTTCGCCCCCCCATTCGTACACCGAGGTCTCCAAAACCCGCGAAACCCCACGCTCCTCCGTCGGCCTCCCGACCGCCGCCCAGCCGGAGACTCTTCCCCGACTATGTCATCCACCTCAACAGCTCGCCGTCCCTCATCCACCGCACCAGATGAGGATCCGTTGTCGATCTCGTCGTCCTGACGGATCAGCCGCCCCGTCCTCCACCTCCAAGGAGCTGCCTCGACGTTTGCCTCGTCTATCGCGCCACCTCAATCCCCACAGCGCCGTCTTGACCCGCCCCACCGGAACCGCAGCACCCTCACCAATTCCTCCGATGAAGCCGAGGCCAACTCGGCGCCACCAAGGAGGTTCTGCACTCACCGCTGCATTTTATCTTTTATTCGATCTCACGGGGCTGCCGGTGCTAGATACCGAGCAGACATGGCGTGTCTCCATCGATGGCGCCATCGCCGGCCACATCATCCACGGTGTCTCTTCCCCATGTCATTGCTTCCTCGGCAGCGACTTCAACAATGGCACTAGATGCAGCTGCTCCGGCTCTCGCTCGTGCTGCGGCTCTGTTCTTGCTGTCGGTCGCGCTGTTGCACTGCTCCTGCTTTCGTTCGTGCTGCTGCTCTGCTCTTGCTCTCGCTTGCGCTGCTGCTGGTGCACGACCTCCGGCAGCTACATGAGTTGCTGCTTTAGCACTCGCTCGCGGTGCTACTGCACGACTTGCTCTCTTCTAGTGCATTCCTTGCTCGAGCGTTTGCTGATTCAGATCACTGCTTCTCTGCTACTAGTGCTCGAACGCCCTAAACATCTATTGCAATGCTCTGTTACTAGTTCAATCAGTTTTGACAGTAAAATTCAGTTTCAACTGTGAAGTTCATTTTCTTTAGTTAAGCTCAGAGTGAATAGTACTTATAGCATCTGTCGGAGCAGCCTAGGCGCGGCTGATGCATTTTACATCTAGCACTTTTTGGTGATGTATTTTACATCATCTATTGTAGATGATATTAGGGTCCCACTTCATATTAGTGTTGTCTGTCTTGTCATGCTTCAGCCTCGTCGCCGTACACCTCAGCGGAGCTGCTCCAACGACGGAACTGTCCATCACAGCGGAGCAGTACCTTTGGCGCCATTTCCAGAGGCCTCGGATCATCTTCCCCGTTGCCGGCAGCCACGCCAACTGCATTACCATCATCGACTGAGCAGATGAACCTGATGACTACATAGTTTCGGAAGAGAGGTCGCAGTCTTTCGTGTTTGCTTACGTTATACATCGGTTATTATTACCTGCTACTTTATCGTTCAGTCTTGAGTTTTGAATTGCCCATGGGTCTCATATCGAGCCAGCAACGAATAGTATCTGTCTACTATCTGGTTCATCTGGGTTCTTCTATGTGGTTCATGTTGGGTGGGCAACAAACAATAGATCCATTGTCTATCTTTTTAAACTGAAGCTATAATCTACCTGCTATCATTAGTTTTGGATCCATCCGCTCGTTTGCTACCATCAGTCTTGATTTTTGCATGCACCCTTAGGCCTTACAAAATCTAACTATTTTTTTATTATGCATGTCAGATATTGTACACAATCGTACTAAACATGTAGAGAAAAAGAGAAGACCGTTGCGTGCGAATATAATGTCATGCAGACGCCGCTCCATGGTGGGCGAAGTGCCCCCCTCCTGCATTTCCAGATTGTATTCCAGAGGAAGATAACTATTCAGATGGAGATTCAGAAGGAGGCGACCATGCCTATTTACCACCTGAGGTGTTTGCTCTAACCTTACATGCTGATGTTGGTCATATCATGCATATGGCGCCTTGCATTGCTTACATTATACATCTTATATGTCATCAGCTTAGTTTAGATTTGCTTTGTGTGAATACCACCTGTTTGGTTTCTATATCATACTCCCACCATTCCTAAATATTTGTCTTTTTAGAGATTTCAACAAGTGACTACATACGGAACAAAATGAGTGAATCTACACTCTAAAATATGTCTATATACATCCGTATGTGGTAGTCCATTTGAAATCTCTAAAAAGACAAATATTTAGGAACGGAGGCAGTATATGGGAATTATGCAATGCCATCTTCTTTAGCCAGGCATCATATACGTGAATCATGCAATGCCATCCTGTTTAGCCAATCATCGTATATGTGAATTGTATCGTGCCATATTTTTTTCCATAATGTATTCCGTTTGTCAAAAATGTTTATACATTCATCTACTCTTCCTGTGCATCAGCCATTTGAGTCGGTCATGGGAAAATCTAGAGTGAAAACAAGGTCTTCTGAGCAGTCAGTGCTACCTGTCGATGCAGATTTCTTGCTGGTTACAGATAGCTCCTCAGAGGAGGATTCAGAGGGAGATGACCAGTCGTATTCCCCCCCCCCCCCGAGGTGCATGCTCTAACTTGGCTGGGTTATATTGCTCATATCATGCATATGGTGTCTTGCATTGCCATGCCATCTGCTTAGATTAGACATGCTTTGTGTGAATGCCTCCTGTTTGCTTTCTATATTAGATATGTGAATTATGCAATGACTTGTTTTTCAGCTAGTTATCATATATGTGAATTATGCACCGCCATGGAGCCAGGCATCATATATGTGAATTATCTCATGCCATATTTTTTTTCATTACGTATTCCATTTGTCGACAATCTATGTATATTGAACTACTCTTCATGTGTATCAGCCATTTGAGCCGGTTATGGAAAAATCTGGAGTGAAAACAAGGTCTTCAGAGCAGGCAATGGTACCTGTTGAAGCATATATGTTGATGGTTATAGGGAGCTCCTCAGAGGAGGATTCAGAGACAGATGACCAGTCCTATATCCCACCTGAGGTGTATGCTCTAAGTTGCAATGTTTATATTTCTCATATGATGCATATGGTGTCTTGCATTGCTTAGTTTCACTACAAAAAAAATACACTTCCGTGATGATACGTGTTTGTCACAGTAGGTCACGTTTTTTGTCATGCATGTACATCCATGACAAATTTATGATAGAATCAAGATAGTCATACCTATGCTGTCGTAGAAGTGTTCCATGACATTACCAAAATTATCATCACGGAAGTGTCCACTTCCATGACGATAAATCGTGCGTCATAGAAGTGCTTTCGTCAAGGGTGACCGACACGTGGCATCAACCGTAACAGAACGTTGTTAAGCTATCGGGTCGGGTTTTGGATTCGATAACCCGTTAACAGCCCCGACCAATGGGGATTTTCCACGTGTAAAATCATCATTGGCTGGAGGAAACACGTGTCGCCTCATTGTTGGGACAGATGTCATCCACTCATTGGACAGAAGGCGCCTATGATACGTCGACACGTGGCACGGCCGATTAAGTTTAAATGGGCCGGCCCAACTAAAGGCCCACAAGATTTTGCGGCCCATAATGGGCCGGCCCAGTTAAAGGCCCACGAGATTTTGCGGACTATAATGGGCTGGCCTAGCTAAAGGCCCACAAGATTTCGCGGGCCATAATAGGCCGACCCAGGTAAAGGCCCACAAGATTTTTGTGTGCCATAATGGGCCGGCCCAGGTAAAGGCCCACAAAATTCTTGCGGATCATAATGGGCCGGCCCAGCTAAAGGCCCACGAGATTTCGCCGACATTAACGGGCCGGCCCAGCTGTAGGCCCACAAGATTTTGAGGACCCTAGTAGGCCGGCCCATTAACTGGCTGCCATGTTTTGGGCCAAATGCCGGCCCATAATTGATCCGGTCCATTAATGGCCTGCCACGTTCAGGGCCTAATAATGGCCCATATAAGATCCAACCTGTTAAAAGCCTCCTACTTTCTGGGCCAAATCACGGCCCAGATCAGGTCCAGCCTTTAAGAGGCTTTGAGCTCAATTATGGCCCATATCAGATTCAGCCCGTTGACTTGATGCTATGCTTTTGGGCCCACTTGCTAAAGGCCCATTTAGTAATTCGTCCTGATATTAGTTTTGGCCTGTTAAGGGCCCATTTAACATTTCGGCCCTATATTAATTTCGGCCTGTTAAAAGCCCGTCATATAGTTGGGCCTAACTACGGCCCGGTTTGCATCCGGCCTGCTCGCAACCGATATCTGATTGGGCCAAACAAGGACCGAGACAACTTTGGCCTGTTAAAAGCCTGTGAATTGATTCGCACAATCATGGCCCAGGGTCCATTTCGGACTGCCGCCGGCCCGTGAGCTATTCGTCACGTTTCAGGCCCAGCCTACTTCTCAGCCTCCTAAAAGCCCATTGAGTTTTCTTGCGAAAAGAGGGCCGGGGGTTACTCGGCCTATTAAAGGCCCGAATCTACTAGTGGGCCAGTTTGACGGGGCCCATGATGCGGATCATACATCGTGATTGCATGACGGCCCGATTATGTACCGTAATTTTACGGTTTGGTCGGTTTACTGTGAAGACAGGATATATATACAGTAAAATAACTGCAGCATCGTGAATAAGAAAAAAACCTAGACTATACAATAAAGAAATTATGGCATATTATATCCACTGGGCATCAAAGTTTGCCACTATGATAATAAAGCACAAGCAGACAGCAGATTACATACACTAGGCATCAAAGATCGCCACCAGTGCAAATAAACACGCCGAAAAAATAATATACAAAACCGACAACACTTCAATAGAGTTCAAGAAAGGTTAGCCCTGCTATGGAGCTGCAGCGCAAGCAGCTGAGCAACATGATGAGACTGCGCTTGTTCAACACTTATATCTTCCTCACTCTGAAAGATAAACAAGTAGACAGATGACATGTTTTGCATATAAAAGTATTAGTGCTGACAATTCATGACATTTCTTACTGACGAATAAAGTGACACAGTTTAAAATTGCATTAACACAATATGGTATTGTTCAGGTCAAGACATGGCAGGAAATGACATTGTGAAGGAGTTGGCAGCTTCACGACACCACTGGATTACAGATCAAGAACTCATAAGTATCAATGGTTAGTGTGATGTCAATGTATCCCATTTCAGATTGGCAAATAAAGAGACGGTTTAAATAATAGTAGAATGATATGACATTGTTCATAGTTAAGACATTGCAGAATATGACATTGTGCTGTAGTGGGTAGGTTCACCACACCACTGGATTACGGATGAAGAACAAAAGCATACATGCAGTGCAAAATAAGATCACTTTCTCTGTATAGTTTAATTTACATGGTATGAATAAGGAACTTGGTTGTACAACTGAAAACTTAAATTGAGACGCACGAACTGTTGTTTATGAACTACATAATAAACTTTAAACATGCAATTTGATGCAAACAGCAAAAATTAACAGCTGTTGCAGTCATGCCTAACCAAATATACACAACAAAGTTTGAAGGCTTGAGAAGGACAAATTTACATTACTGGTGAAGACAGACTCTATAAAGCCCTTGTCCATGCCGATGGGGGGCGGCAATTCAAGAAGTTTAGCACAGAATCTTCTTCATAAGCATTGCCTTTATTCTACATTTTGTTAAGAGTAACTATAGATGTGATAATATACGAAAAAATGGAGAATATTTAAGATAAGATGAAGAGTGATGCTACATAACCAAGTAGCTATAAATGTATGTGCAGCGATACATGCAGAAGGCATAGCCAAGAGCAATGCACAGCTAAACTTCTTCAGTACCAACCTTATGGTAAGAGTAAATATAGATCTGTTGTGTAGAAAATGGAGGGCAAAGGAAAATAAGCTGCAGAGTGATGGTACATGAACAACTACCTGTCAATATAAGTACACTGATAAAGGACAGCATGTACTTACAAGAACAATGCAGAGCTAAAAAAATTCATTGGCATTGGATATATTCTACACTAATGTAACCATTCATACAGATCAGATAATTTGGAGCGAACAATTGATAAGCAAGCTATCATGCATACTGCTGTCACATAATGAACCAAGTATGTATGCAAGTACAGTGATACAGGACAACAGGTACTAACAAGAGCAAAGCAGCAGGCATCATATTTGCGATATCATGTCGTTCTTTTCAAATCGGAATTCTTCTTCGAGCTGATTTCCTGCAAAAATGATCCGTAAGGCACATGTGGAAAAGTAGAAGTTCAAATTGTCATGTGATTTCATAGACAGTACCTCATCCTGGGAACGAGACCAGTGCATAACAAGGTTTTTCCATTCAATGTCTTCTAAATTCACCGGAAATTTGTTCATAGACTTGCCATCAAAGTGTGATTTCCTTAGGTAACACCGATACTGCTGCAATGCTTCCTTGAAAAGCATAAGCAAGCTTTGCTCGTCATGACTATCCAGATTGACCCTCACCTAGTTACAACAATGTAATGTAAATCATTGATGTTTTCGATCAGCAGAAAACATGAAAATAATAACCATGAATAATAGCACTTACACGTAAGTTGGACAGGAAGATGTGAAAATGGTGTTTGTCTTCACTATAATATTCCCATGATGGGAATATATGCACATAGTCCCTAACAACATTGAAAGCATTGTCTTTTAAACTGGGAATAAATGGAATGGGGTTCTGATCTGCAGGAATTGGCCGTCTCTGCAGTTGGGATAGGCCTTCGGCCGGTGGATTTGCTATACTTTGTGCTGGAGTGGGATTTTTCTGTGGTACAGCTGGTGCTATGGCAAATGAAATCGGTATACCTTTTGCTGGAGTGCAGGTCCTGTGTGGTGGGGCTAGTGGTGTGGCCAGTGAAGTATGGGTACAGTCTGCTGGAGTCATCCTATGTTTTGTGTCACTGGTTGTACAGCCAATATAAGTGGAGCGCTGTCTGATTTCTCCGGCACCACCATGTTTTTCAAGGACTTTGCTGGTGCTCCTTCAGGTTCGGCAATCACCCTCTTCCTTTTTGATGTCTGATGCACAAGAACATCATTTGAGTGGAAAAACATGGTATGACGACAGATGGAATATGTATTGATAATGGATGGGCATGGCATCTCGAGTTATATGATGAGTAAACTAAGCAGATGGTGGTGCAATAAAGTAGAAGAAATGCAAGACAACATATGCAAGATACGCGCAATCAATAAAACCTTGCCAAATTAGAATAGGCACCTTGATGGGTGAACAGGACAGACCATCTGCCTTTGACTCCTCGAGGTTAGAATAGTCATTAGGATGATATTCTGAACAAGAATCAACAGGTGGGGAGCATACGAGTTTCATTGCTTCCAGAATGGCACTCAATGCCTTGGTGTCAATTTTGTAAGTCATTGCAGTGTTCCAAAATATTCTTCTGATGCGCGGATTCTGATATTCACTGTAATTGCGTATAATATCTGAGAACCATGAAAACATAAATAGTTGTGAGATTATCTTTGTAATGCAGATGATATTCTAATATAGGGGTGCCCCTGTAAACACTTATGTGCTATCACTGGATTCTGATGAGAGAGCTCATGTGTGCTGTAATATCGTGCGTGCATTTATATAATCTGGCATAAGTACACAAAAAATAGGCTCCAGAAGTAAGGATAGCTGGCAGATGATAGGTTCATAATATACTGTATAGAGAGTTTATTGCCAAACCATGATAACAAGAGCACAAAGCAACTAGGAAGATCATAGTGTACATAACAGGGGTACACCATAACCACGATATATAAATCGGGAAAGTGGAACTGGCTTGAAAATACGGTGTTGTATTGCCGCTAGTAATTGAAAGCCTATCGATCACGTACAGGCCAGCACTACCGAACATGGTAAAGAAGAGCAAGCCTATTTTGGATAATAAAATGTTGGTTGTTGATACGTCTTCAACGTATCTACTTTTCCAAACACTTTTGCCCTTGTTTTGGACTCTAACTTGCATGATTTGAATGAAACTAACCCGAACTGACGCTGTTTTCAACAGAACTGCCATGATGTTGTTTTATGTGTAGAAAAGAGAAGTTCTCGGAATGTCCTGGAAATTCACGGAGGCACTTTGCAGAACTAATAAGAATTTTTGGCGAAAGAATCAAGGCCAGGGGGCCCACGGGCTATCCACAAGACAGGGGGCGCCCCCCCTAGGGCGCGCCCTCCTATCTCGTGGGCCCCCTGGACACCTCCCGACCTCAACTCCAACTCCATATATACCGTCTCGGGAAGAAAAAAATCAAGGAGAAAGTTTCATCACCATTTCACAACACGGAGCCGCCGCCAAGCCCTAATCTCTCTCGGGAGGGCTGATCTGGAGTCTGTTCGGGGCTTTGGCGAGGGGGATTCATCGCCGTCTTCATCATCAACCATCCTCCATCACCAATTTCATGATGCTCATCGCCGTGCTTGAGTAATTCCATCGTAGGCTTGCTGTACGGTGATGGGTTGGATGAGATTTACCATGTAATCAAGTTAGTTTTGTTAGGGTTTGATCCCTTGTATCCACTATGTTCTGAGATTGATGTTGCTATGACTTTGCTATGCTTAATGCTTGTCACTAGGGCCCGAGTGCCATGATTTCAGATCTGAACCTATTATGTTTTCATGAATATATGTGTGTTCTTGATCCTATCTTGCAAGTCTATAGTCACCTATTATGTGTTATGATCCGACAACCCCGAAGTGACAATAATCGGGATACTTCTCGGTGATGACCGTAGTTTGAGGAGTTCATGTATTCACTATGTGCTAATGCTTTGTTCCGGTTCTCTATTAAAAGGAGGCCTTAATATCCCTTAGTTTTCGTAAGGAACCCGCTGAACACGGGAGGATAGGACAAAAGATGTCATGTAAGTTCTTTTCCATAAGCACGTATGACTATTTACGGAATACATGCCTACATTACATTGATGAATTGGAGCTAGTTCTATATCACCCTATGTTATAACTATTGCATGAGGAATCGCATCCGACATAATTATCCATCACTGATCCATTGCCTACGAGCTTTTCACATATTGTTCTTCGCTTATTTACTTTTCCGTTGCTACTGTTACAACTACTACAAAACCCCAAAAACATTTATCTTTACTTTTGCTACCGCTACTATTATTATCATACCACTTTTGCTACTAAACACTTTGCTGCAGATACTAAGTTATCCAGGTGTGGTTGAATTGACAACTCAACTGCTAATACTCAAGAATATTATTTGGCTCCCCTTGTGTCGAATCAATAAATTTGGGTTGAATACTCTACCCTCGAAACCTGTTGCGATCCCCTATACTTGTGGGTTATCAAGACTAATTTCTGGCGCCGTTGCCGGGGAGCATAGCTCTATTCTCTGAGTCACTTGGGATTTATATCTGTTGATCACTATGAAGAACTTGAAAGACGATCGAACTACTATTTTTCCCTCAACTACGAGGGGAGGTAAGGAACTGCCATCTAGACTTGCACTAGATTCTCCTTCCGTTGTAAGTAAGTTTGCGACACCTAAACCCGCTACTGCTATGAACTCTGATATGTCGCATGTTATAGATGATGCCACTTCTGCTATGCATGATGAAACTACTTCTGTGCTTGATACTACTTTGCCATTAGGTGAATTTCTAGATGAACAACTTGCTAGATTTAGGGGGAATGAAAATAATGAAGAACCTATTATTGATGATAGTGATGATGAAGGTCCGCCAAATGTTTATGTTTTACCTGTTGTTCCTAAGGGTTATGTTATGCATGAAACAGATGCTATGGAAATTCTTTCTTGCAATGATAGAAATGATCTTAAGAAATTATTAGCTAAATGGAAGCAGCAGTCTCTTAATGCTAGAATGATACCCGATCCTGCTTTTGCTACTTACCTATCTGTGTTACTGATAAGGATTATGAATTCTCTGTTGATCCTGATATTATTACTTTAGTTGAATCTGATCCTTTTTATGGCCTTGAATCTAAAACTGTTGTGGCACATCTTACTGTAGGACCTTGAAGTATGTCTAGAGGGGGGGTGATTAGACTACTTGACTAATAAAACTTAACCTTTTCCCAATTTTAGAGTTTGGCAGATTTTAGCTATTTTTAGGACAAGTCAAGCAATCATCACACAATTCAAGCAAGCATGCAAAGAGTATATAGGTAGCGGAAATTAAAGCATGCAACTTGCAAGAAAGTAAAGGGAAGGGTTTGGAGGATTCAAACGCAATTGGAGACACGGATGTTTTTGGCATGGTTCCGATAGGTGGTGCTATCGTACATCCACGTTGATGGAGACTTCAACCCACGAAGGGTAGCGGCTGCGCGAGTCCACGGATTGTCTATCCCACCATGGCCGTCGCCCACGAAGGACTTGCCTCACTAGCGGTAGATCTTCACGAAGTAGGCGATCTCCTTGCCCTTACAAACTCCTTGGTTCAACTCCACAATCTTGTCGGAGGCTCCCAAGTGACACCTAGCCAATCTAGGAGACACCACTCTCCAAGAAGTAACAAATGGTGCGTTGATGATGAACTCCTTGCTCTTGTGCTTCAAATGATAGTCTCCCCAACACTCAACTCTCTCTCATAGGTTTTGGATCTGGTGGAAAGAAGATTTGAGTGGAAAGCAACTTGGGAAGGCTAGAGATCAAGATTCATATGGTAGGAATGGAATATCTTGGCCTCAACACATGAGTAGGTGGTTCTCTCTTAGAAATGGTAAGTTGGAAGTGTAGGTTCGTTCTGATGGCTCTCTCCACGAATGAAGAGGAGGTGGAGGGGTATATATAGCCTCCACACAAAATCTAACTGTTACACACAATTTACTAAACTCGATGGGACCGAATCGTTAAACTCGGTCGGACCGATTTAGTAAACCTAGTGACCGTTAGTGATTTTCGGTGGGACTGACATGCATCTCGGTGAGACTGATTCGGTTAGGGTTAGGGCATAACGTAATCTCGGTAAGACCGATTACACAAACTCGGTGAGACCGATTTGGTAATAAGCTTTCCAGAGAGTTGGCCAGGTAAACTCGGTGGGACCGATTTTCTCTTTTCAGTGAGATCGAAATGTTACAAAAAGGAAACAAAGAGTTTACATTGCAATCTCGGTGGGACCGATCGCTCACTTCGGTTAGACCGAAACGTTACGAAGGGAAACAGAGAGATTACAACCCCATCTCGGTGAGACCGAGATCCCTATCAGTAAGACCGATTTGCTTAGGGCTTCTGGCAGTGGCTATGACTTTTGGAATTGGTGGCGCCAGATAGGAAGAATCGGTGTGACCGATTTTGACTTTGGGTTTAGGTCATTTGTGGATGTGGGAAAGTAGTTGAGGGTTTTGGAGCATATCACTAAGCACATGAAGCAAGAGGCTCATTAAGCAACACCTCATCCCTCCTTGATAGTATTGGCTTTTCCTATAGACTCAATGTGATCTTGGATCACTAAAATGTAAATTGAAGAGTCCTGAGCTTTTGAGCTTGAGCCAATCCTTTGTCCTTAGTATTTTGAGGGATCCACTTTCATCATCCATGCCATGCCATTCATTGAGCTTTCCTGAAATAATAGTCTTGGAATAGCATTAGCTCAATGAGCTATATGTTGTTATGAATTACCAAAACGACCTAGGGATAGTTGCACTTTCAATCTCCCCCTTTTTGGTAATTGATGACAACATATAGACCAAAGCTTCGAAAAATGATAATAAGATTGAATAACATCATTGCTTTGAGAAGTATGTGATAAGCAAGAGCTCCCCCTAAATTTGTGCATGGGTTAAGATTTGCTTTGGACTGCAAATGCACAATGAATTAGGCTCATGGGTTACTCTTCCATGTCACATACATCTTGGTGGAGCGCTCAAAATAATAAACAATTAATACATGCACTCATCACCAAGCATAGTGAATGATCACATAAGATAGATAGGATAATATCATTAAACATGCATAAGTGTAGCTTATGATCAAACACATGATCATCAATGTCTCACAAGCATAGTATCTCAACCAAAAGCAACAAAGTTCAAAACCACCAAATAAAGCAAGAGAGAACAAAAGCAACACTCTCTCTCTCGAAGCCTATGATCTATACATTTTTCTCCCCCTTTGGCAACAAGTTACCCAAAAGTTTATAGAAAATGCATAGTGCTAGATCGACTCTCAGGCTTGATCTTCTGGTGGTGGTGTCCTGATGACTCCTTGGACGAAGGCTTCAGTTGAAGTAGAGGGTGCTGGAGTCGATGCTGGAGCTGGTTGCACTGGAACTGTTGGGTCAGTAGCTGGTGCTAAAGTTGTTGCTCTAGTGTCTCTCACTGGCACTGCAACTGACCTCTGGGCTCTGGGCACTCTGGCAAACACATTGGTGGTAGTCTTGCCCTGTCTCTCCTGCATATCATCCTGCAGCTGCTCTACAACTGACTGAATCTCAGTTACTTTAACATCAAGGTCATGGAATATGAGTTCCATCATTCTCTCAAGGCTCTCCTGATTCTGAGTTAGGGTGGCCAGTCCTTTCTCAATCCTCAGTGTAGATGCTATCAAGTAACCAAGCTGCTCCTGTTTGGTTTTCAAGAAATATTCAGATGCCTCCTCTTGAGTTGGCATCTTGGCAGCCTTCTCCTTCTTTGCCTTCTCCTTCTTCTCCTGAGCTTGAACTGATTGTGGATCATTTTCATTCATGACAACCTCATTGTCCTCAAAGTCTGGATAAAGTGGAAAATGTTCCTTATCCAACTGATATTTCCCTGTGCCCATCTTTGAGTTGATCAATTCCTGAATTTGAGGTGCATATCCACAGCTCCTCTTCTGATCTGCTGCAATCCTCTTGATTGTTTCAATGATTAGGCTCATAACTTTGAACTTCTGTGGCACATCAAACACATGCAACATGTTGATGGCATGCTCTCTGATCATGTTATGGTCACCAGACTTGGGCAACAGAGTGTGCCTCAGAATCCAATTGATGGTTGGCAACCCTGACAACAGAAAGTGAACTGATCCAAACTTGTGAGTCTCAACTGCCTTGTCTGGGATCTCCTTGTACATGTGAGCCATTGAGTTGTGATCCATCTTCTTCTTTGCATAAATGTCCAGGTCATCCTCATTTTCCTTGGGGGCATTTATCAGACTTTCCCATTCTTCAACAGTTAACTGGTACCTTGTACCTTCAGACATCCAAACAATTCTTCCATCTGGATAAAAGTGTGCTGTGGAGTAGAATTGCATGATAAGTTCATCATTCCAGTGGGTGAGCTTTTGCCCAACAAAATTAGCAACTCCACAAGCAACAAAGCTGTCTTGCACTCTAGGATAGTGCTCTTCATTTTCCTTGATGTAGGTCCAGTCGACCCACCTCATATTACAAACTATGGGCTTCTTATCCAACAGAATTGTCTCATAGAAGTCCTGCTGTTCCTTTGTATGGAACCTGTAGTCAACAGCAGTTCTTCTTCTTGAAGCATATGGATCTTCCATCCTCCACAGTCTCAGCCCTGAATCCTTCCTGATTCTCATGTCCTCAGCCACAAGATGGGCATCATTGTGGTCTGGTATCTTGGGCTTGAGCTTTCTTAGGACTTGACCTTCTTCATCTTCATCTTCAGCAACATTGGGCACTGGGGCCTTGTTCTTCTCAGCAGTTGGAATACTCCTAGTATTCCTCTTTGGAACTTGCTTGGCCTTGGAGGCAGCTTTGGGTGCTTCCTTGGGCTTAGATGTTGCAGCCCCTGATCTGATTGCATCACCCATAAGCTTGGGTGCCTTAGGTGCTGGTGCAGCATCCTCTTCCTCTTCTTCAGAATCTCTTCTCATAGAGGGCTTTCCAAGGACCTTGGCAGTTGTGGTTCTTGCTCTCTTCTTTTTCTTGTCCTGATCACCATCATCCTCTGATTCAATTGTGAACTTCATAGTTTCACCAATGTGGACTTTCTGAGGTTTGGAAGAAGTGACTTTCTTCTCAGGTGCTTCTTTGGGTTGAGCCTGAGCTGGCACATGAGTGGACTATCTAGCTTTAGGCATAGGTGTGTCTTGGCAGGAACTTTCTTCTTCAGACCTGGCTTAGTGCTATGTGCAGAGCCATATTCTTTCTTGAGCACTACTTTCTTGGAAGTAGCCTCATCTTCCTCAGCTTTGTAATCTTCATCCTCTGAATCTGAAGTTCTTTTCCTCCTTTTCCTAGTAGCAGCCTTAGGCAAATTGCTAGGAGTACTTCTGCTCCCTTCATCTGTAGTTGAGGGACTAGTGCCCTCACTCAAGTCCATCTGCTCTACTGACCTGTTCTGGCTGTCACTCTGATCTGACATACTGCAAAAGCTGACTGCTGACCCTGTGAAGAGTTATAGATGAGATAGAATAGATGAGCATCACAAAATGCAGAGATTTTTGCAAAAGAATGATTCAAAAGCTTAGTTTTAGTTTTCCACAGAAAGCATTTCGGATCAACCGATTTTCAAACTCGGTGATACCGAATCAGTTTTGGAACCTAAACTGATGAACTCGGTTGGACCGAGTCACAGTTCGGTGGCACCGAGACTGCTAGGGTTTCACAAAGTCCTAAAATCGGTCGCACCGATTAGCAATTCTCGGTCAGACCGAGAGTTACTTGTGCAATGGCATAAGCCAAATCGGTGGGACCGAGTTTTTCAACTCGGTGGGTCCGAGATGGTTTCGGTGGAAACCTAACCCTAAAATTTTGAATCTCATCTAATCTACGGACTATATTGAGTGGATAGGATTGTTTCAATCATGGCAAGAATCTATGAGAACACAATGTGCTAGGAATCAGACGTGGATAGCACAAAGATCAAGTCCATACCCTAGCTTGGCGGTGGACTTGCTACGGCGACAACGGCAGGGACGAAATCCGTTGACGGCGGCGGAGACTAGTGACAGGAGGCTGCTGGCGACGAGGAGACGATCCAGAGACCTCCGATGGCAGAGTGAGCTATTGCGCGGGCGAAGGGTTTCGGAGGAATTTCCAAAATTTTGCCCGTGGCTATATATAGCCCGACCCTGTCAGTGTGACCGAGTGGAACAACTCGGTGGCACCGAGATGCATAACTGTGTACAGTTACAGAAAATCGGTGAGACCGAAAAGTTCAAATCGGTTGCACCGAGATTGAAAACTCAGATCAACTTAATGATCTCGGTAGGACCGAAATGGAGGAATCGGTCTGACCGAGAGTCACAAACAGGTTTTGGAAGTTTAAGTCTATGACGAATCGGGGACTCCGAGTGCTCCTCACACAGAGTGGTTCGAATCTGACTTGATCAAATTTTGTGATGTAGCATGAATAGAGTTTGAGACGAGAAAAGCATAGATAGCTAGAGAAGGTTCTTAGGCATTCTTGTCCATCCACTTGGCTAAAAGAAAAGGACCCAAACAATCAAAACAACAAGTGGATGTCCTTGAATGAGTAAAATATGCACCAACATGCTCACACAATAAGATGGCAAATGAAATTTGTGGCAAAGCATGCACAACCAGTTCTAGCATCTATCAAACAATTGGCGATGACTAGGTCATGTATATATGAGTATCTTGACTTAGGAGTCAAATGAGAACATTTGACCATAGGTCATACTCATCGTTTAAGCTCAAGGGTTACCACTTTTACATAATGCATTGATGTGTTCACACCATTAGAGTTGCTTTGACTCAATTCTTAGAGTTAAGCTCCCCCTAGATGTGAGATCCCCCCTTAGAGGGATGAACTAACCTTGGGTTTTGTCGATGATGACTTCATGTAGGTGTTGAAGATGTGGATGCTCAATGTTGATGTATATCATTTGGAGCAATCCTTTGGAGTGAGTTGCACTTTCAACTTACCTACATGGGTTAGTCCCACAAGGAACAAACAAGAATATCCATAGACATAGAGTGATGCACACACAAGATGATGTCCATGAAATCATTAGGTTACCTTGTCCCTTGTCTTACCAACATGAGGGTTTGTGACTCCTTGAACTAGTGCAAGATGTGGAAGTTGATTGCACTTGTTCTTGCCAAAATGATATGAGTGAAGAATGTTGGCAGAGTCACCCTCAAGAACTCTCTAGTTCTTCTTCTTGGGGATCCACATCATCTTGATGGGAATCCTTGGAGTTGTAGTTGTACTTGATGAAGTAGAACTTGACGTAGTCTTGGGAACCCACTTGAACGAGGCTTTAGGTGCTTCTTCAAATGCATCAATCTCTTCTTGAAGCTTGTCTTTGCCTTTGTTCTTGTGGTCTTGTGGTGGAAGATCATCTTAAGCTTGTGTTCCCTTGAAGGAAGTAGGATCATACTTCTCTTATTGAGGAACAAACTTCGTCTTGGGGTATTGATCTTCTTCCCACTCAACTCCATTGGCATTGAACTTTCGTTCAAAACCAACACCTTGATTCTTCCGGTGCCTCCCTTGCTTGCATACAATTTCCTCGAATTGCTTACTCCCGGCAAGGCTCTTGTAAACACCTTTCTCTATAATTCCCTTCAGTAAGCTATTTTCTTGCTCAAGTGTAACTTGGCTAAGAGAATCATTAGTGGAATCAAGAGAACTACTAGAAGCAACAATATTGGATTTGACATTATTATTGTTACTACTAGAGGAAGTATCTTTCTTGTACTTGTCACTAGACTTGACTTGAGGCATGTAAGTAGATAAGAGTAAATGCTTGGCAACATAAGAAGAACTTTTCTTGCGGAGATCATCATTGATTACTTTTAAGAACTCATGCTCTTGCTCAAGATTGAGCTTTTCAAAGCGTAACTTCTCATGAGCCCTTAAAAGTTCTCGATGATCTGCATAGATAGTTTCATGAGCTAACTTAAGAGAGTTTAGTTCTTTAGTTAGAAGCTCAATATTCTCCTTATCATTGTCATTCGTTTTATCTTGATTAGCATGATTAATTGACGTTTCATCATAGTATTCATCACTAGAGTTGTCAACAAGTAAATCATCATCCACAAGCAAGTCATCTTCATCACTATTGAAATCAACATAGTCGGGATGTGTTACCTTTGGACCTTTGGCCATGAAGCATCTTCCAACACCTTCATTTGGTGAATCAAATATGTCGTAGGAGTTGGTTGACACAAGTGCTAGACCGGCAACACCTTCATCTTGAGTATATTCGGAGTCGGAGTGATAGCTTCTCTCGGAGTGATTGTCGGAGTCAGAGCCGGATACCCATTCACCAACATGAGCTTGATGTCTTCGTTTTGTGTAGCTCCTTGATGACTTGTCCTTCCTTTACGAATCCTTGCTTCTCCGTGAGGGTCTTCGTTCATAACGATCATCTCTACTCCTCCTCTCTCTTGGTGGTGATTCTTCTCTTTTGCTCCTTCTTCTTGGAGAATCTTCTCTTCTTTTGTATGGTGCCGTACACTCATTGGAGTAGTGTCCGGGTCTCCCACAATTGTAGCAATTGTGCTCTCGACTAAGATCTTTTGTCATTGTAAGACCTTGACTTGGAGCTTCTTTCTTTGCTTCTACTCTTGTACAATTTGTTGAAGTTCTTCACCATTAAGCTCAATTCTTCATTGAAGGTTTGTTTCTCACTTGATGATGTGGGCGCTTCACTTGAGGCTTTGTAAGCACCACTTGACTTGTTGTGAAGTTCCTCCTTATCCTTGAGTGACATCTCATGAGGAACAATTCTTCCAATGACTTCCGTTGGCTCGATACCTTTGTAGTTTGGCATCATTTGAATCAATGTGCATACGGTATCATACTTTCCATCCAATGCTCTTAAGATCTTCTTGATGATGAATTTGTCGGTCATCTCTTCACTCCCTAAGCCGGCAATCTCATTTGTGATAAGAGCAAGCCTAGAGTACATTTCAGCGACACCTTCACCATCCTTCATTTTGAACTTGTCAAGCTGACTTTGGAGCACATCCAACTTGTATTCCTTGACGAACTCGGTACCTTCATGCATATCAATCAAAGTATCCCAAATTTCCTTTGCATTCTCAAGACGGCTGATTTTGTTGAATTCTTCGGGGCACAGTCCGTTGAAGATGATATCACAAGCTTGAGCGTTGTATTGCAGCATCTTCAATTCTTCCGCATTAGCTTCACGGTTCAGTTCTCTCCCATCGAAAAATTCAACTTGCAAGCCAATACAAATAATTGCCCAAACGGCGGGGTTATGTCCAAGAATATGCATTTTCATCTTATGGTTCCAACTAGCAAAATTAGTACCATCTAAGGACCTCTACGGTGATAATTTCCCTCGCTAGACGCCATACTCTCCTAGGTTGTGAAACCAAGGCTATGACCACCAAAGGCTATGGAAATCAAAGCAAATGGAGACCAAAGCTCTGATACCACTTGTAGGACATTGAAGTATGTCTAGAGGGGGGGTGATTAGACTACTTGACCAATAAAACTTAACCTTTTCCCAATTTTAGAGCTTGGCAGATTTTAGCTATTTTTAGGACAAATCAAGCAATCATCACACAATTCAAGCAAGCATGCAAAGAGTATATAGGCAGCGGAAATTAAAGCATGCAACTTGCAAGAAAGTAAAGGGAAGGGTTTGGAGGATTCAAACGCAATTGGAGACACGGATGTTTTTGGCATGGTTCCGCTAGGTGGTGCTATCATACATCCACGTTGATGGAGACTTCAACCCACGAAGGGTAGCGGCTGCGCGAGTCCACGGATTGTCTATCCCACCATGGCCGTCGCCCATGAAGGACTTGCCTCACTAGCGGTAGATATTCACGAAGTAGGCGATCTCCTTGCCCTTACAAACTCCTTGGTTCAACTCCACAATCTTGTCGGAGGCTCCCAAGTGACACCTAGCCAATCTAGGAGACACCACTCTCCAAGAAGTAACAAATGGTGCGTTGATGATGAACTCCTTGCTCTTGTGCTTCAAATGATAGTCTCCCCAACACTCAACTCTCTCTCATAGGTTTTGGATCTGGTGGAAAGAAGATTTGAGTGGAAAGCAACTTGGGAAGGCTAGAGATCAAGATTCATATGGTAGGAATGGAATATCTTGGCCTCAACACATGAGTAGGTGGTTCTCTCTCAGAAATGGTAAGTTGGAAGTGTAGGTTCGTTCTGATGGCTCTCTCCACGAATGAAGAGGAGGTGGAGGGGTATATATAGCCTCCACACAAAATCTAACCGTTACACACAATTTACTAAACTCGGTGGGACCGAATCGTTAAACTCGGTCGGACCGATTTAGTAAACCTAGTGACCGTTAGTGATTTTTGGTGGGACTGACATGCATCTCGGTGAGACCGATTCGGTTAGGGTTAGGGCATAACGTAATCTCGGTAAGACCGATTACACAAACTCGGTGAGACCGATTTGGTAATAAGCTTTCCAGAGAGTTGGTCAGGTAAACTCGGTGGGACCGATTTGCTCTTTTCGGTGAGACCGAAATGTTACAAAAAGGAAACAGAGAGTTTACATTGCAATCTCGGCGGGACCGATTGCTCATTTCGGTTAGACTGAAACGTTACGAAGGGAAACAGAGAGATTACAACCCCATCTCGGTGAGACCAAGATCCCTATCGGTAAGACCGATTTGCTTAGGGTTTGTGGCAGTGGCTATGACTTTTGGAATTGGTGGCGCCGGGTAGGAAGAATCGGTGTGACTGATTTTGACTTTGGGTTTAGGTCATTTGTGGATGTGGGAAAGTAGTTGAGGGTTTTGGAGCATATCACTAAGCACATGAAGCAAGAGGCTCATTAAGCAACACCTCATCCCTCCTTGATAGTATTGGCTTTTCCTATAGACTCAATGTGATCTTGGATCACTAAAATGTAAAATGAAGAGTCTTGAGCTTTTGAGCTTGAGCCAATCCTTTGTCCTTAGTATTTTGAGGGATCCACTTTCATCATCCATGCCATGCCATTCATTGAGCTTTCCTGAAATAATAGTCTTGGAATAGCATTAGCTCAATGAGCTATATGTTGTTATGAATTACCAAAACCACCTAGGGATAGTTGCACTTTCACTTACCAAGTTGAATGATATAGCCACCCTGTTTACTAATAATGAGAAGTCTCGTTATTTATATATTCTTAAGATATTTCCATTCTCATTAAAGGGTGATGCTAAGACTTGGTATAATTCTCTTGCTCCTGGTTATGTGCGTAGTCCCTAGGATATGATTTATTACTTCTCTGCTAAATATTTCCCTGCTCATAAGAAACAAGCTGCCTTGCGGCAAATATATAATTTTGTGCAAATTAAAGAAGAGAGTCTCCCACAATCTTGGGGGAGGCTTCTCCTGTTACTTAATGCTTTGCCTGATCACCCCCTTAAGAAAAATGAAATACTTGATATCTTTTATAATGTACTAACTGATGCTTCCAAGGACTACTTGGATAGTTGTGCTGGTTGTGTTTTCAGGGAAAGAACAGTCAACGAAGCTGAAATACTATTGAATAATATGTTGACTAATGAAAATAATTGGACTCTTCCCGAGCCAATTCCTGAAGTAATTCCTGAACCAATTGAGCCAACTCCTGAGTCTATTCCTAAACCCACTTCAAAGAAGAGAGGTGTTTTATTTCTCAGTCCTGAAGATATGCAAGAGGCAAAGAAATCAATGAAAGAAAAAGGTATTAAAGCTGAAGATGTTAAGAATTTACCTCCTATTGAAGAAATACATGGTCTTAATTTACCGCCTGAAGAACCACATTGTCTTGATAACCCGACACAGGTAGTAAAGGTAAATTCTCTCTATAGATATGATAAAGTTGAAGTACCCTCTACTAAATTTCATAGCCCATGCTTAGATGAATTTGATGACTTTATGGCTAGACATGAAACTATTAATGCTTATGTTGGTAGAGAGTTAGAGAATAATGCTTTCGAGATAGGACGCATAGGTGATAATCTGGCTAGAGTGAAAGATGAACTTCACCGCGTTAGCAAATATGCTTCTATGGTTGCTACTCAAGCTGAGCAAGTACTTAAGGCTCAAAATGATTTGCTTGAGGAATTGAATAATAAAAATGACTTTGCTGTTAGAGTGGCTACTAGAACTGGTAGAATGAATCAGGAACCTTTGTATCCTGAAGGCCGCCCTAAGAGAATCGAGCAAGATTCTCAGAGAAACAATTTAGAAGCACCTAGTTCTTCTAAAAAGAAGAAAAAGAAAAAGATAGAACTTTGCATGCTTCTAGTGAACCTACTGTAGTCACACCTGAGAACCCCAATGATATTTCTATCTCTGATGCTGAAACACAATCGGGTGATGAACATGAACCTAGTGATAATGTTAATGATAATGTTCATGTTGATTCTCAACCTAGTAAAGACAATGATGTAGAGATTGAACCTGCTGTTGATCTTGATAACCCACAATCAAAGAATCAACATTATGATAAGAGAGATTTTGTTGCTAGGAAGAACGGTAAAGAAAGAGAACCATGGGTTCAGAAACCCATGCCCTTTCCTCCTAAACCATCCAAGTCAAAGGACGATGAGGATTTTGAGCGCTTTGGTGAAATGATTAGACCTATTTTCTTACATATGCGCTTAACTGATATGTGTAAGGCAAATCCTTATGCTAAGTATATGAAGGATATCATCACAAATAAAAGAAAGATACCGGAAGCTGAAATTTCCACCATGCTTGCTAATTACACTTTTAAGGGTGGAATACCAAAGAAACTTGGAGATCCGGGTGTACCAACTATACCATGCTCTATTAAAAGAAATTATGTTAGAACTGCTTTATGTGATCTTCGAGCCGGTGTTAGTGTTATGCCTCTCTCTTTATATCGTAGACTTGAATTGAATAAGTTGACACCTACTGAAATATCTTTGCAAATGGCTGATAAATCAACTGCTATACCTATCGGTATTTGTGAGGATGTGCCTGTTGTGGTTGCAAATGTCACTATCTTAACGGACTTTGTTATTCTTGATATTCCCGAGGACGATAGTATGTCTATCATCCTTGGTAGACCTTTTCTTAATACTGCAGGGGATGTTATTGATTGCAACAAAGGCAATTTCACTTTTCATGTTAATGGTAATGAGCATACGGTACACTTTCCGAGGAAACAATCTCAAGTTCATAGCATCAATTCTATTGAAAAAGTTCCAACTATCATTTTTGGAGGTTTTGAATTTCCTCTCCCTACTGTCAAGAAAAAGTATGATATTCTTATTGTTGGGGATTTTCATATCCCCGTTGAGGTAACTTAGTGTTATTCAAAATTTCTCCGGTTCCGTGTTATTTGGAATGACTTTGTTAACAAGACTTGATCAACCTTGTTAGTGGTTCATTTTGATGATCACGAGATGGATGAAACTAGAAGGCACAACCTTCTATACCCTCCTTTTACTTTCTGTTATTTAGATTAAATAAAGGAAAAATAGTATTATCCGACTGTTTTTTGAATTATCCATGCATTAAAAAAATAGTCCAAAAATAAAAGTGCTCCAAATGCCCTGCAAATTTAGTATGATTTTTTCTAGAATATTTGAGGATTTTAGGCACTGAAAACACTGCAAGAGGGCCAAGCACCAGGCCACGAGAGAGGAGGGCGCCCCCCTGTCTCATGGGCCCCTGGTGGCTCCCCTCCACTTAAACCAGCACCCACACACTTCATCTTCTACCCAAAAAAATCCCCATCCAGCTCAAGCTCGAGTTCTAGCTCGTTTTGCTGCGATTTTCGATCTCTTAGCTCAAAGCTCCATTCGCAAAACTGCTTTGGGATATTGTTGCTTGGTATGTGACTCCTCCATTGGTCCAATTAGTTTTTGTTCTAGTGCTTTATTCATTGCAAATTTTTGCTGCATTAGTGACCATGTTCTTGAGCTTGCATGTTACATTTTTGAGGTCCCATGTAATTCCAATGCATGATATAGGCTCTAGGCACTTGTAGGAGTAGTTGCTATCAATCTTGTTTAGTTTTATTCACTTTTATTTTGAAGTTACTAAAATTTCAGAATTTTTCAGAAAAAGAAATATGCTTAGAATAATGTACCAAGGTGGTTCCTCGGTAAAGAAAGGGCCAAGAATTGCTATACATGAACAAGATGTTAATTTGCCGAGGGATGCAAATGTACGGGCTTGTGAGTGTCCATCCGATGATTTTATGGTCGAAGCGGGCTTCAAGGAGGAATTTGACGCGTATGTGCGTAATACTGAGCTTGAGGACTTCTTACAAGATAAGTGTCCTCAATATTATCAATTGACTGATTCCTTTGTGCAGAGGTTCAAATATATTTCTTCGCGTAATTCTCCTAGTGTTATGTTTGATATTTATGATACATCTTATACCATGGATTTAGAGGATTTCACAACTGCTTGCAAACTCCCTCAGTGGGGTAATATTAATAATCCTCCTAAATCTGAAGTTAGAGATTTTCTTGCTAGTATTACTGTGGGAGAATCTAGGGACGTAACACAAGCTACCATAGGGAGCATCATTTTCCTGCTATACATTACTTTGCTCTCTTTATTGGTAGATACATTAACGGTAAGGACGAAGTATGTCACATGTGTGCTCCTGATCTTTGTGTCCTCAAGAGTGCTATGTCAGGTTATAGAGGTTATAACTTGGGGGCAATAGTTGCACGTAGGTTGCATAATAATAATAAAAAGGGAGATTTCTTTGGAGGAATTTATGCAACCCGTGTGGCTAATTTTCTTAATATAGCTCCACGAGAGGGGGATATGATTGTACCTCGTGTTTATTTGGATAAAGAAGTTATGTTTGATCATCATTTTCTTGAGAGAAATGAACAATTCCTCCATTATCGACTAATCTATGATAGACGCAACGTCGTCCCTGTTACTCTTCCTGCTCCCTACCTTTTTGATTATCACGCAAAAGGAAGATATGTTGTTACCAGGGAAGAAGCAACTGAATATGAGACGGGAATGGAGGCAGCTCGCCAACACGCTGCTGCTCAGGAGGCGGTCGCCTCTGCATCTCAGTACTACCCCAGTTTCACTTATGGATATCAGCCAGGCGGTCATTGGTATTAAACCAACTTAGGCCAAAAGCCTAAGCTCGGGGGAGTACGTATTTCTCACCGACTTTACATTCATGTTCACACACTAGTCGTCGGTGCTCATACTTTTTGATTGTATTATCCATGTTAGTTTAAATTTCTTTTTCTAGTTTTCTTCTTGTGTGCTTGTTAAAACTTAAGAAAAACCAAAAAAAATTAGTTAGTTTAATTTCCTTGCTTGTGGTAGAAATTAAAATGAAAACCCAAAAAGATTACTCGTTCTTTTTTTTACTTGTTGGGAGCTTTCCCGTGTAAATAGTTTTATTTTCTTTTCTTTCTTTTGGGGGTCGAGAAGACCATACTGAAAATGCTTAGTGGCTCTTATATGCATGATTGTTTATTTAATTTAGAGCCCATATTACCCTGTCTTCTCTCTTGAGTTGAATGCTTGCAGATTCCAGCTTAGTCCAATGCATGTGCACTCTTATTATTATAAACATCGTTCGGTCGTGCAAGTGAAAGGCAATAATGACGATATATGATGGATTTATTGGGATGAGAAAAGCTGGTATGAACTTGACCTCTCTTGTTTCTGTAAATATGATGATTCATCGTTCCTGAATCAGCTATTATGAAGTAAACATATTTGCAATGACATTCAGAGATTATAGTTGCTTGTGCCATGCTTGATTAGCTATGAGTTATAATGATTTACCTTGTGTGCCAACATGCTATTAGAATGATTATGATGTGGTATGATGGGATGGTATCCTCCTTTGAATGTATTAAGTGACTCGACTTGGCACATGTTCACGCATGTAGTTGAATCAAATCAACATAGGCTTCATGATATTTATGTTCATGGTAGATTATATCCTACTCATGCTCGTACTCGGTGTAAATTAATTTTAATGCATGTTTACAACTGTTGTCGCTCTCTCAGTTGGTCGCTCCCCAGTCTTTTGCTAGCCTTCACTTGTACTAAGCGGGAATACTGCTTGTGCATCCAAACTCCTTAAGCCCCAAAGTTGTTCCATATGAGTCCACCATACCTTCCTATATGCGGTATTTACCTGCCGTTCCAAGTAAATTTGTATGTGCCAAACTCCAAACCTTCAAATGAAATTCTGTTTTGTATGCTCGAGCAGCTCATGTTTCAACTAGGTCTGCCTATATCTTCCATGCTAGGTGGGTTATTCTCAAGAGGAGTGGACTCCGCTCCTCATTCATGAGAAAGGGCCGGTAACCGGGATCCCCAGTCCCATGATCCAAAAAGATCAAAGCAAATCAAAATAATTAAACAAAACTCCCCCAGGGCTGTTGTATGTTGGAGGCACTCGTTGTTTCGAGCAAGCCATGGATTGATGCTTGTTGGTGGTTGGGGGAGTATAAACCTTTACCATTCTGTTTGGGAGCTGCCTATAATGCATGTAGTATGGAAGATACAGCCATCTCATAGTTGTAGCGTTGACAGCAAAAGTATGCCGCTCAAAATGTTATTCAATCTCTATTTTAAAATCGAGCTCTGGCACCTCTACAAATCCCTGCTTCCCTCTGCGAAGGGCCTATCTATTTACTTTTATGTTGAGTCATCATCCCTTCTTATTAAAGGCCCCCGCTGGAGAGCACACTGTCATTTGCATTAATTATTATTGGTTTATATTGGGTATGACTTGACTGGATCTCATTTACCATGAATTACAATGTTTAGTCAGTCCTTGTTCTTTAAAGGTGCTCTACATTTATGTTTTGCGGTCTCAGAAAGGGCTAGCGAGATACCATTTTGTTATATCATGTTATGATTATCTTGAGGAAGTGTTGTCATTCGAGTTTTATTATTATAGCTTGCTAGCTTATTATGTTATTCATATGAGTAATTGTGAAACCAATTTGTTATTGTTAGTATGGTTAGTTCATAATATTTGCTGAAACTTGAATGCTGGCTTTTCATGTTACAACAACAAGAGCAAACAGAGTTTGTAAAAGTTTTCTTTATCACTTTCAGTTTATCAACTGAATTGCTTGAGGACAAGCAAAGGTTTAAGCTTGGGGGAGTTGATACGTCTCCAACGTATCTACTTTTCCAAACACTTTTGCCCTTGTTTTGGACTCTAACTTGCATGATTTGAATGAAACTAACCCGGACTGACGCTGTTTTCAGCAGAACTGCCATGATGTTGTTTTATGTGTAGAAAAGAAAAGTTCTCGGAATGTCCTGGAAATCCACGGAGGCACTTTTCAGAATTAATAAGAATTTTTGGCGAAAGAATCAAGGCCAGGGGGCCCACGGGCTGTCCACGAGACAGGGGGCGCCCTCCCTAGGGCGCGCCCTCCTATCTCGTGGCCCCCCTGGTCACCTCCCAACCTCAACTCCAACTCCATATATACCGTATCGGGGAGAAAAAAATCAAGGAGAAAGTTTCATCGCGTTTTACAACACGGAGCCACTGCCAAGCCCTAATCTCTCTCGGGAGGGCTGATCTGGAGTCCGTTCGGGGCTCCGGAGAGGGGGATTCGTCGCCGTCGTCATCATCAACCATCCTCCATCACCAATTTCATGATGCTCACCGTCGTTCGTGAGTAATTCCATCGTAGGCTTGCTGGACGGTGATGGGCTGGATGAGATTTACCATGTAATCAAGTTAGTTTTCTTAGGGTTTGATCCCTAGTATCCACTATGTTCTGAGATTGATGTTGCTATGACTTTGCTATGCTTAATGCTTGTCACTAGGGCCCAAGTGCCATGATTTCAGATCTGAACCTATTATGTTTTCATGAATATATGTGTGTTCTTGATCCTATCTTGCAAGTCTATAGTCACCTATTATGTGTTATGATCCGACAACCCCGAAGTGACAATAATCAGGATACTTCTTGGTGATGACCGTAGTTTGAGGAGTTCATGTATTCACTATGTGCTAATGCTTTGTTCCGGTTCTCTATTAAAAGGAGGCCTTAATATCCCTTAGTTTCCGTAAGGACCCCACTGAACACGGGAGGGCAGGACAAAAGATGTCATGCAAGTTCTTTTCCATAAGCACGTATGACTATTTACGGAATACATGCCTACATTACATTGATGAATTGGAGCTAGTTCTATATCACCCTATGTTATAACTATTGCATGAGGAATTGCATCCGGCATAATTATCCATCACCGATCCATTGCCTACGAGCTTTTCACATATTGTTCTTCGCTTATTTACTTTTCCGTTGCTACTATTACAACTACTACAAAAACCCAAACACATTTATCTTTACTTTTGCTACCGCTACTATTATTCTCATACCACTTTTGCTACTAAACACTTTGCTGCAGATACTAAGTTATCCAGGTGTGGTTGAATTGACAACTCAACTTCTAATACTCAAGAATATTCTTTGGCTCCTCTTGTGTCGAATCGATAAATTTGGGTTGAATACTCTACCCTCGAAAGCTGTTGCGATCCCCTATACTTGTGGGTTATCCGTTGCGCAGTGCCCACACATGATGAACCAGAGCGCATTAAGAATGCAACTCCCAGCTGTCTCTCGACCATTTCAGGCGGTTGGATGAAGATCCTACGTCTCCTAACCCTTCTTCTTCCTCGTCTCTGATTCTTCCCATACAGAACACCGCACGGGCCGCCAGCCGGACCACCGGCCCCCACCGCCTGTGTTCCTCCACCACCCCCACCCCCCACCCGCGTCGAGTTTTCTTCATTCGGCGAGGCCCCACAACCAACCGAGCCCCTTGGATCGCACCGGCGAACTCCGGCGAGCTCTGAAAAAT